>NW_012114544.1:7432501-7526597 GCF_000951035.1 Colobus angolensis palliatus | reverse complement strand
TATATATTGGTACAACAAAGATTTTTCTTACTTTGGATTTTTCTTCAGGAAGGATAAAGAATATTCTGTCTTCCCATTGGCTAAGATCATGTTTTAAGGTTTTCAATAAATACTATCATTTTCTTCATATTAATGCTATCCCTTTTTAAAAAGTCATTTGCATCCAATATACATACTTTTTTGGTCTCTATTTTTAGTGGAACTTTTTTCTATTTATATTTCTCTGTGCTTAATGGTTATGGAGAAGAGGTATTGGATCCAAATGCTCACACAGAATTCTATTATTAATTATTAAAGTAGTATATTTGGGCCTTCAAAGCATAAAATCTTATCAGCAACAGAGAAAGATAGTTTATTCTATTTTTTCTGATAGTTTAGCCACTCATTTGTTTTGTATATATATAGCATTTATTAGAACCTCCAAAGAGTACTAATATCAATTATGATAAAATATATTATTGTTTTAACCTAATTATTTCAGTGTTTCTCTATTTAAAATGGTAGTTGCTGTTCAATTTTGTTAAACAGACTTTATTACGTTCAAATAGCATTTGTTCTCATTTTATTTAGTTCTTTTGTTAAAAATGACATTTCAGTTTTATTAAATGCCTTTCTTCTTACCTGATGTAAACATATAATGCTGGCTCCATGAAACAAACTAAAAAACTTTCCATCTTCATATATGTTTCTTGTGATTTAGAGAATTGAAACAATATTTTAGAAATGGTAGATTAGATTCAACTGTGAACTTTTTAAAAGATAATATTTCACTTTAAACTTTTTTCTTTTCTGTGATAAATGGAATGTCATGCTTTTTCATTTCTTCGTAAAGAAACTTTGGCAATTCATATTTGAGTTTAAAAGTCTTCATTTCTTTAGGTTTTAAATTATTTTTTATTGAGGTTGCAGGTAGTTTTCTCTTACAGTTTCTGGATTTTCTTTTATTTTAATTTGCCTCTACTTCCTGTTTTCTAATTTTATTTATTTTTCTTTATTTTTTCTGTCATTAGGTTCATGAGTGTTTTATCTGTTTTAGTTATTGATTTAAAGAATATGCATTTGCATTTTTCTTATGCTCTTTTAAAATTTTCTATTTCAAGCCCTAGGACCTTCCACAAAATATTAAATGGGTGAGTCCTCTCTTCATTCTTTTCTGGAAAAAATAATGTTGAAATAAACAAGTAATAAAACTGGAAATTATCTCTACATCTTAAATTGGAAATAAAAACTCAATGTTTGCTGTTTGCACCTTCTTTTTTTCATAAATTAAAGCATATACTATAGTTTTTGGAATACTGTGGACCCTTCAACAACTTGGGGGTTAAGAGAGCAAACTCTCTGTGTAGTCAAGAATCCACATACAAACAATCAACTTTTTACTTTGTCAATTCACGTGATTGCTTTCAAAATACCAGTGTCATTTTTCGTGCAATTAGAAAAAATAATTTTTAAGTTCATGTAACACACAAAAAAAGGAGTCAAAACAAGGCTAAGAAGAAAGAACAAAGCCAGAGGCATCACATTACTTGGCTTCAAATTGTAATTCAAGTCTATAGGAACCAAAACAACATGGTACTGGTATAAAAATGGACATACAGATCAATAAAGCCAAGGAGTGAACACAGAAATAAAGCTACATTCCTACAACCACCAATTTTTGACAAAGTCAATAAAAGTAAATAATTAGGAAAGGATGCCCTATTCAATAAATGGTCATAGTAAAATTAGCCACATGCAGAAAATGAAACTGGACAAATTTCTCTCACCATATCAAATAGTTAACTCAAGTGAATTAAAGACTTACATGTAAGATCTGAAACTATAGAAGTTCTAGAAGAAAATATAGAAAAAGCTCTTCTGGACACTGACCTAAGCAAAGAAACTATGACAAAGATGTCAAGAGCAAATGTGACACAAACAAAAATACACAGATAGGACTTAATTAAACTACAAAACCTCTGTACAACAAAAGAAACAATCATCAGAGTAGACAACTTACAGAATAAGAAAAAATCATTACAAATTATACCTCCAAGAAAGGACTAATATCCAGAATCTACAATGAACTCAACTCCACAAGAAATAAATAGTCCAATTAAATAGTGGGTAAAAGGCACGAACAGACATTTTTTTAAAAGAAGACATAAAAGTGTCCAACAAATGTATGAAAAAATGCTCAACATTAGTTATCAATTAAGTGCAAATTAAAACCACAATCAGATATTGTTCTACACTAGTCAGAATGGCTATTACCAAAAAGTCAAAAACCAATAGGTGTTGGTGCATGGATGCAGTGAACAACGAGTTCTTATATACTGTGGGTGGGAATGTAAATTAGTAAAACCTCTAGGGAAAACAGTATGGACATTTTTCTAAGGACTAAAAGTGGAACTACCATTTGACCCAGCAATCCCACTACCGGGCATCTACCCAAAGGAAAGTAAATCACTACATAACAAGGACACCTACACTGTTATGTTTATCACAGCGCTATTCACAATAGCAAAGTTGTGAAGTCAACTTAAAAGTCTAGGAATAATTGAATGGATAAAGGTAATATGATATATAAACAAAATGGAATACTATGAAGCCAAAAAATATGAAATCATGTTATTTACAGCAACATGGTTGGAGCTGCAGCCCATTTTATTAAGTAAAATAACTCAGAAACAGAACATCAAATGCTGTGTATTCCCATTTACAAATGAGAGCTAAACTTTGCTTACACATAATCATAAAGATGGTGATGATAGACAATGGGGATACCAAAAGAGGGAGGGTGGTTGGGGAATGAGGGTTAAACAATTGCCTATTCAGTACAACGTTCATTATTTAGGTGATGGGTGTACTAGAAGCCCAATCCTTGCCGTTAGGCAATATATCTGCATAACAAACCCACCCAAGTACCTCCCTGAATCCTTTTTTTTTTTTCCTTTATTCCCTTAGAGACAGGGTCTTGCTCTGTCACCCATGCTGGAATGCAGTGGCTCAATCACAGCTCACTGTAGCCTTGAACCCCGAGGCTCAGACAATCCTCCCAGCTCAGCCTCTCAGGTAGCTGGTACTACAGGCGGATGCCACCACACCACACCCTACTAATTTTTGCATTTTTTTGTAGTGATGAGGTTTTACCATGTTGCCCGGACTGGTCTCAAACTCCTAGAATTAAGCAATCCACCAGCCTTGGCCTCCCAAAGTGCTAAGATTACAGGTGTGAGACATCGTTCCTGGCCCCTGAATCTAAAACTTAAAAATAATTTTAAAATCCATGTACAACTTTTTGCCTCCCCAAAACTTAACTACTAATAGCTTACTTTTGTCTGGAAGCCTTACCAATGACATAAAGAGTTAATTAATGCATATTTTGTATATGTATCATATCCTGTATTCATAGAGTATAGTAAGCTAGAGAACAGAAAATGTTAGTAAGTAAAGTATAAGGTAAAGAAAATATATGTATTATTCATTAAGTGGAAAAGGATCATCATAAAGGTCTTCATCCTCACTGTCCTCACGTAGAATATGCTGAGGAGGAGAAGGAGGAGGGATTGGTTTTGCTGTCTCAGGAGTGTCAAAACTAGAAGAAAATCTACATGTGAGTGAACTTGCACAGGGCAAGTCTGTGTTGTTCAAGGATCACCTGTATATTGTTTTACAAAATAATCTATATTTGTAAATTGGATGAGAAGAAAGAATCCATAGATTTCACAAACCATTTAAACAATGATAACTATCACTCTGCCTGGTTTCTCATTCATAATTTGTCTATCACTCTTGCTTTATTATTTAAGTCCTGAAATTGATCATAGAGAATTTCATTTCCTTCAAGTGGCCTACCTGATTATAAGCATCTTTTCCCTACTTTTATTTTCTAACCACTCATTTATACAATAACTTCTGCTTTCTACTGCGGTGAAATTTTACCTTGTTTATGGATTTTTTAAGTGTATGTTTCAATGATATTATGTACATTTCATATGTTTCCATTGTGATCTTAAATTTTAAAAGTCCACTTTCAGTAATCACACCTATAGCACTATCTTAGTACAATTATTGTAAATAGACATGAACTAAGTGTAAATACTACCTGTTTTGGCAAGCAGATTTAGTCTAATGTTTTGCCTTGTTCTGTGGTAAGAGGTTGAATTACTAGCTCTTTCGTGACTGTCAGTCATTTATATGGTCATTCATATAAGATATTTCAAAGGGAAAATATGTTATTTTTTTTTTACCCTTTCAAATATCATTTGTTCCTTCTCTGATGGTCTTTATTTATTTATGTAAATCCAAGTCTCACCTATATGATTTTCCTGCTCACTGAATAATTTTTTTCCGACATCTATCATAGGGCAGATCTGATGGCGATGTATTTCCTTACTTTCTGTTTGTCTGAGAAAATATTTATTTCTCTTTCAGTTTTCAAGCCTAATTTCACTAAATATAAAAATCTTAGGTTGGTGTTTATTTTCTATTAAAATACTTAAAATATTGCACTATCTTCTTGCTTCCATGGTTTCCCGTGAGAAGGCCACTCATTCTTGTTTCTCTGTAGGCCAGGCTTCTTCATCCTGCACCAGCCTTCTCTAAAGAGTTCCTTTCACTTTTGGCTTTCTACAGTTTAAATATAGGTGTACATTTGTTGGTATTATCCTAGTTGATATTATCTGAGCTTCCTGGATTTCTGGTTTGGTATATATCACCAATTTGGGGATGTTCTTAGCTATGAATATATCAATATTTCTACATTCCTGTCTTTCTTTCTTCTACTATGGTATTCCAGTTGCACTTGTGATAGGCTTTTTGAAATTGTCTCATAGTTCTTCAATGTTTGGTTTGGGATTTCTCTCTCTCTCCGTTTCTCTCTCTCTCTTTCTCTCCCTCTCTCTCTCTCTCTATATATATAAAATACACACACACACATATATATATGTATACACGCACATTTAGATTATAGTTTGGGAAATTTCTGTTCATCTATCAATAAGCTCACTGGCTTTTTTTTTTTTTAATCTGTTTCCAGTCTGTCAGGCCTCTGAGCCCAAGCCAAGCCATCGCATCCCCTGTGACTTGCATGTATACGCCCAGATGGCCTGAAGTAACTGAAGAATCACAAAAGAAGTGCGAATGCCCTGTCTCACCTTAACTGATGACATTCCACCACAAAAGAAGTGAAAATGGCCGATCCTTGCCTTAAGCGATGATATTATCTTCTGAAATTCCTCTTCCTGGCTCATCCTGGCTCAAAAAGCACCCCCACTGAGCACCTTGTGACCCCCCACTCCTGCCAGCCAGAGAACAACCCGCCTTTGACTGTAATTTTCCTTTACCTACCCAAATCCTATAAAACGGCCCCACACTTATCTTCCTTTGCTGACTCTTTTCGGACTCAGCCCTCCTGCATCCAGGTGAAATATACAGCCATGCTGCTCACACAGAGCCTGTTTGGTCGTCTCTTCACAGGGACGCGCATGACATTTTGGTGCCGTGACTGGGATCAGGGGACCTCCCTGGGGAGATCAATCCGCTGTCCTCTTGCTCTTCGCTCCCTGAGAAAGATCCACCTATGACCTCTTGTCCTCAGACCAGCGAACCCAAGGAACATCTCACCAATTTTAAATCGGGTAAGCAGCCCCTTTTATACTCTCTTCTCCAACCTCTCTCACTATCCCGCAACCTCTTTCTCCTTTCAATCTTGGCACCACCCTTCAATCTCTCCCTTCTCTTAATTTCAATTTGTTTCATTTTCTGGTAGAGACAAAGGAGACACGTTCTATCTATGGACCCAAAACGCCGGCGCCTGTCATAGACTGGGGAAGGCAGCCGTCCCTTGGTGTTTAATCATTGCAGGGACTCCTCTCTGATTACTCACCCACATTTCAGGGGTGTCTGACCACCCTGCGGGGACGCCTGCCTTGGTCCTTCACCCTAAGCGGCAAGTCCCACTTTTCTGGGGGAGGGGCAAGCACCCCGACCCCTACCCTCCCTTTGTCTACCCCTTCTCTGCTTTTCTGGGGGAGGGACAAGCACCCTGACCCTTTCTCTCCGTTTCTACCCCTTCTCTGCTTTTCTGAGGGAGGGGAAAGTACCTCGACCTCTTTTTTGCGCCGCCTCTTATTTTTGTGCCCTGACCTCTTATTTTTGCACCCCTCTTATTTTTGCACGCTGATCTCTTATTTTTGTGCCCCAATACCTTATTTCTGCACCTCGATCCCTTTCCTGCTTTTCTGGAGGGCAAGAACCCCCAAACTCCTTCTCTCTGTGTCTCTACTCTCTCTTTTATCTGGGCTTGCCTCCTTCACTATGGGCAACCTTCCACCCTCCTTCCTTAGCCTGTGTTCTCAAGAACTTAAAACCTCTTCAACTCACACCTGACCTAAAACCTAAAGGCCTCATTTTCTTCTACAATGCCGCTTGACTCCAGTACAAACTGGACAGTAGTTCCAAATAGCCAGAAAATGGCACTTTAGATTTTTCCATTCTACAAGATCTAATTAATTGTCGTAAAATGGGCAAACAGTCTGAGGTGCCTGATGTCCAGGGATTCTTTTACACATCGGTCCCTCCCTAGTCTCTGTTTCCAATGCAACTCGTCCCAAATCTTCCTTTTTTCCCTCCCGCCTGTCCCCTCAGTCCCAACCCCAAGCGTCGCTGAGTCTTTCCAGTCTTCCCTTTCTACAGACCCATCCGACCTCTCCCCTCCTCTCCAGGCCGAGCTAGGTCCCAATTTTCCTCAGTCTCTGCTCCCCCACCCTATAATCCTGTTATCACCTCCCCTCCTCACACCCGGTCTGGCTTACAGTTTCGTTCCGCAACTAGCCCTCCCCAACCTGTCCAGCAATTTCCTCTTAAAAAAGTAGCTAGAGCTAAAGGCATAGATAGTCAAGGTTAATGCTCTTTTTTTTTTTTTTTTTTTTTATCTGACCTCTCCCAAATCAGTTAGCATTTAGGATCTTTTTCATCAAATATGAAAAACCCAGCCCAGTTCATGGCCTGTTTAGCAGAAACCCTGAGATGCTTTTTAGCCCCAGACCCTGAAAGGTCAGAAGGCAGTCTTATTCTTAATATGCATTTTATTTTATTACCCAATCTGCTTCTGACATTAAATAAAGCTCGAAAAATTAAATTTCGGCCCTCAAACCCCACAACAGGACTTAACGAACCTTGCCTTCAAGGTGAACAATAATAGAGTAGAGGCAGCCAAGTAGCAACTTATTTCTGAGTTGCAATTCCTTGTCTCTGCTGTGAGACAAACCCCAGCCACATCTTCAGCACACAACTCCAAATGCCTGAACCGCAGCTGCCACGGGTTCCTCCAGAACCTCCTCCCACAGGAGCTTGCTACAAGTGCTGGAAATCTGGCCACTGGGCCAAGGAATGCCCGCAGCCCAGGATTCCTCCTAAGCTGTGTCTCATCTGAGCAGGACCCCACTGGAAATCGGACTGTCCAACTTGCCAGGCAGCCACTTCCAGAGCCCCTGGAGCTCTGGCCCAAGGCTGTCTGACTGACTCCTCCCAGATCTTCTTGGCTTAGCGGCTAAAGACTGACGCTGCCCCATCGCCTCAGAAGCCTCCTGGACTATCATAGATGCTTTGGGTAACTCTTACAGTGGAGGGTAAATCTGTCCCCTTCTTAATCAATATGGAGGCTATCACTCCACATTACCTTCTTTTCAAGGTCCTGTTTCCCTTGCCTCCATAACTGTTGTGGGTGTTGACAGCCAGGCTTCTTAAACTCTTAAAACTCCCCAACTCTGGTGCCAACACTTGGACAACATTATTTTATGCACTCCTTTTTAGTTATCCCCACATGCCCAGTTCTCTTACTAGGCCGAGATTGTTGGAACCGAACTCTCGATTCCCTCCTGGGCAGGGGTCGTCGTGAAGGATCACCGACACGAAGTTCACAGCAGAGAGTTATTTATTACTAGCGTGCTAGGGTCCCAAGCTCTAAGTTGGTCCTGGGACCCCGACTGCTTGTTACAGGCTGTTTATATATGCTAACACAAGTTCAAACACAGCTTATGGCGCGAAATTCAAACAAAGCTTAAGGCGTAAAATGATTGGGTCTAGCTATAGCCTGAGCAAGGGGTCTTGGTTTAATTGGTTAGAGCAGGACCTTATGAGGTTCTTTCCTGGAGTTGATAATTCCGGGAACTTTGAGGCAGGGTGAGACCCCTGGAATTGGCAGGGTGGGACCTCATGAGGTTGTTTCCTGGAATTGGCAGGGTGGGACCCTATCAGGGTGGAACACTATCGAGGCAGGGTGGGACCCTATCTAGGCAGGGTGGGACCCTATCTAGGGCCACCTGGTGCTAACTTTTTAGGTTTTGTAAGGCCTACTAGTTTCAGAGATATTTTAACTAAGTTATCTGCTTCCCTGACTATTCCTAGGCTACAGCCACACCTCATTGCTGCCTTTTCCCCCAGTTCAAAGCCTCCTTCACATCCTACCCTTGTATCCCCCCACCTTACCTCACAAGTGTAAGATACCTCTACTCCCTCCTTGGCGACCAATCATGCGTCCCTTACCATCTCGTTAAAACCTAATCACCCTTACCCCCCTCAATGTCAATATCCCATCCCGCAGCACGCTTTAAAAGGATTAAAGCCTGTTATCACTCACCTGCTACAGCATGGCCTTTTAAAGCCTGTAAACTCCCCTTACAATTCCCCCATTTTACTTGTCCTAAAACCAGACAAACCTTACAGGTTATTTCAAGATCTCTGTGCCTTATCAACCAAATTGTCTTGCCTCCACCCCGTGGTGCCAAACCCATATACTCTCCTATCCTCAATACCTCCCTCCACAACACATTATTCTGTTCTGGATCTCAAACATACTTTCTTTACTATTCCTTTGCACCCTTCATCGCAGCCTCTCTTCGCTTTCACTTGGACTGACCCTGACACTCATCAGGGTCAGCAAATTACCTAGGCTGTACTGCTGCAAGGCTTCACAGACAGCTCCCATCGCTTCAGTTAAGCCCAAATTTCTTCCTCATCTGTTACCTATCTCAGCATAATTCTCATAAATACACACTATCCTTGCTGATCGTGTCTGGCTAATCTCCCAAACCCCAATCCCTTCTACAAAACAACAACTCCTTTCCTTTCTAGGCATGGTTAGTGTGGTCAGAATTCTTACACAAGAGCTGGGACTGCGTCCTATTGCCTTTCTGTCCAAACGACCTTACTGTTTTAGCCTAGCCCTCATGTCTGCACGCAGTGGCTGCCACTGCTTTAATGCTGTTTGAGACCCTAAAAATCACAAACTATGCTCGACTCTTTACAGTTCTCATAATTTCCCAAACCTATTTTCTTCCCCCAACCATCACTCAAGGCAATGCTTATGCTGATAAGTTAGCTAAAAAAGCAGCTAGCATTCCAACTTCTATCCCTCAAGGCAGTTTTCCTCCTTCACATCGGCCGCTCCCACCTATTACTCCTCTGAAACTTCCACCTGTCAATCTCTTCACACACAAGGCAAATGGTTCTTAGACCAAGGAAAAATATCTCCTCCCAGCCTCACAGGACCATTCTATTCTGTCGTCATTTCATAACCTCTAAAATATCTCTTAGTCTGGGTAGATACTTTCACTGGATGGGTAGAGGGCTTTCCCACAGGGTCTGAGAAGGCCACTGAGGTCATTAGACATAATTCCTCAGTTTGGCCTTCCTACCTCTATACAGTCTAATAACGGACCAGCCTTTACTAGTCAAATCACCCAAGCATTTTCTCATGCTTTTGGTATTCAGTGAAACCTTTATATCTTTTACTGTCCTCAATCTTCAGGAAAGGTAGAATAGACTAATGGTCTTTTAAAAACATACCTCACCAAGCTCAGTCACTAATTTAAAAAGGACTAGACAATACTTTTACCACTTTCCCTTCTCAGAATTCAGGCCTGTCCTCACAATGCTACAGGTTACAGCCCATTGGAGCTCCTGTGTGGACACTCCTTTTTATTAGGTCCCAGTCTCATTCCAGATACCAGACCAACTTGAACTGCACCCCAAAAAAGTTTCATCCCGACTGTCTTCTGTCTAGCCATACTCCTATTTACCACTCTCAAATACTCATAAATGTCCTGCTCGTGTTTACACTGCTAGTTTACACTGTTACTCCAAGCCATCACAGCTGATATCTCCTGGTGCTATCCCAAACTGCCCCTCTAAATTCCCTCTTAAAGTAAATAAATAATCTTTGCTGGCAAGGCTATGCTGAACCTCTTTGGGCACTCTCTAATTAGATGTCCTAGGTCGTCCCAATTCCTTCAAGACCTGTTTTTTCTCCTTCTCTTACCTTGTGTATTCCATTTAGTTTTTCAATTCATACAAAACTGTATCCAGGCCATCACCAATACAAATGTTTCTTTTAACGACCCCACAATATCACCCCTTACCACCAAATCTTCCTTCAGCTTAATCTCTCCCACTCTAGGTTCCCACACCACCCCTAATCCCACTTGAAGCAGCCCTGAGAAACATCACCCATTCTCTCTCCATACCACCCCCAAAAATTTTCGCCACCCCAACACTCAACACTATTTTGTTTTGTTTTTCTTATTAATATAAGAAGGCAGGAATGTCAGGCCTCTGAGCCCAAGCCAAGCCATCGCATCCCCTGTGACTTGTACATATATGCCCAGACGACCTGAAGTAACTGAAGAATCACAAAAGAAGTACAAATGCCCTGCCTCACCTTAACTGATGATATTCCACCACAAAAGAAGTGAAAATGGCCGATCCTTGCCTTAAGTGATGATATTATCTTGTGAAATTCCTCTTCCTGGCTCATCCTGGCTCAAAAAGCTCCCCCACTGAGCACCTTGCGACCCCCTACTCCTACCCACCAGAGAACAATCCCCTTTTGACTGTAATTTTCCTTTACCTACCCAAATCCTATAAAATGGCCCCACACTTATCTTCCTTTGCTGACTCTCTTTTCGGACTCAGCCCACCTGCACCCAGGTGAAATAAACAACCATGCTGCTCACACAAAGCCTGTTTGGTGGTCTCTTCACACGGACGTGCATGACACAATCTACTGGTGGAAATGCACATCAAAGACGTTCTTCATTTCTATCACCGATTCTTTTATTTTTAGCATTTCCTTTTAATTCTTTCTTAAAATTTTCATCTCTCTGTTTACATTATCCATCTGTCCTTGTGTGCTGTCTACTGTTTCCATGAGAGCCCTTAACATAACCATAGAGTATAAATCATTTTAAACCCTGCCAAATAACCAAAATCTCTGCCATATCTGAATCAGCTTTTGATGCATGTTTTTTCTATTCAGCCTGTTTATTTTCTTGCCTTTTACCTTGGCTTGTGATTGTTGTTGTTGCGGTTGTTGCTGTTGTTGTTGTTGGAAGTTATACAAGATGAGTTAGGTAACAGCAAATTTAGTATATAGACCTTTAGTTTTTAAATGAAGTTTTAAGTTAATCTGGCAAAGAGTTGAACATGTTTTATATTGCTGTATATGTAGTTATTGGAGGCTTCAGATTCCTCTAGTGTTCTTGTTGCCTCATCCATTGATTTTGAGTTTTGTCTGTCTCTTTAGAGAGAATATGTGTCTTGCAGCTCTTTCAGCTATAATCCACTGTTGTTACAATGGAAGCTTGTTGGTGTGCTGGTAAGAATTGGGGAAGAAGAAGCATTCTCAAATATGTAATTAAATCTTAGTTTTTTTGGTGGACCTGTGTCCCTGTACTGTAAACTCACAAGTGTTTCTTAGCTTCCCTTCCTCAGATGATATAAGAAAGAAAGGTAGAGGAGGTTGAAGAGACAAACATCAAGTCTTTGTTATGGTAAATGCATGGACATACTTCACAATGACTGCTCTTGCCTCCCACGTACAGAAACTGGAGGGGATCTTCCTTCTATTTTCACCATGATAACATGGTAGTGTTCCTGTAGGCAAAATTCACGAAATTGAGCTCCTACCATAAAACCGTGGCTCCAGGAGGTTATAACTCTCACACTGTCTACATACAGTTTCCAGCTATTCTTCAAAATTACAATTTAAGTGCTCCTACCAGTTTATGTTCCCAGTAGCCTCTTTACCATTCTTTTTTTTTTTTGTTGAGACGGAGTCTCGCTCTGTCGCCCAGGCTGGAGTGCAGTGGCCAGATCTCAGCTCACTGCAAGCTCCGCCTCCTGGGTTTACGCCATTCTCCTGCCTCAGCCTCCCAAGTAGCTGGGACTACAGGCGCCCGCCACCTCGCCCGGCTAGTTTTTTGTATTTTTAGTAGAGACGGGGTTTCACCGTGTTAGCCAGGATGGTCTCGATCTCCTGACCTCGTGATCCGCCCGTCTCGGCCTCCCAAAGTGCTGGGATTACAGGCTTGAGCCACCGCGCCCGGCCTACATAAGCCATTCTTAACCATGACTCTGAATTCTGTTTTTCTCTCTAGATTTCAGAGGGATGGTTTGCCCTGTAACTTCTGTTTTCAAGATAAGATGCTGATCTTCAGTTTGTTCAGTATTTTCTTTTTTTTTTTCTTGTTGTAAGAGTGGGAGTGATCATTTCCAAGCTTTTGCAGGGCTAAATTGAAACTAAAGCCCCTTACACAATTTGTAGAACCAGGATTTCTACATAAAATAAATGTCTAGAAATTTAAATGTATAAACATTTCTATCTTTTCTTCTGTATCTAAATAATAGTACAACTATTCTTAAAGGAATATTTCCTTGAGTTTATATCTATAGCTGACAGAATTTTTACTAGTTACATAGAAACCATTTAGAAGAAATGTGCAGTGATTCTATCCTTTCTATGAAACTTTTCAGAGGACTAGTGCTTTTGGCATTGAAGTAGTATGCATATATCGATGGAAAAGTTATGTATTGAATAGAGTGTTTACAAGATACAGTTATAGGCAATTATGAAATAGTTGAAAATCAATATTCACTTATTCTTTTAGTCAATATTTATGTATGTGACAGGATAGGATGTTTCCTTTTCCCTTCTCTCTTCCCAGCTTTACCTCTGGTATGCACTGTGTAAATATGTACATGTGGATGCATCTGCACATGTGTGTATGCACTCATACTTAATGTAGTATGGCATCACATTTAGACCATGAGTGATCAATATTAGCATGAAAGTGGCATTTTTTTCATAAGAGGCTTTACTTAATGTAATATGAGAATTTCTCTTGACATGCCAGGATAGCACTTGAATACAAGACATTCTTGGATCTCTCTTGTAAGCCAGAAGTAGGGCAGTTAGGAGGCAGGAAAGAAAAAGTGAAGGTGTGCAAACTTCATCAGCACGCAAATAAGAAAGCAAAGAAAACATACATATTCTGACCAGCGTCTGATGCTCAAGTGTATCTGTAATTAGACAACAATAATCATGAGATTTTTAAAGAAAAAAATTGTTTCAGACATCCTGTCAAACTTTATAGGACATAGCAAAATAAAGTTTAGAGTGTTTAATGTGTCTCAGCAGCTGTGAATATAAATGTTGACGAAGATGGCCTTCGCATTCCCCTCAACTTGACTAAATTTTAGACAGATTTTTTTTTTTTTTGCCTGATGATACTCCCCTGACCTCCCTTTTCTTAGAGTATTTACTTTCAAACACTTGCAATTGTACATTCTTTCTCTACCTCTTTGAGATGTAAATCTCCCAACCTCCTGCCAGTTTTACAACCCAGAATATCTTTCTCTAAGGCTAGGGAAGCATCCCTTAGAAATAGAGTCATTAAGGAAGACAGGGCCCTTATTTCCCAGTCTCTGTGGGAGCACAGGCACCTGACTTCTATAAGCACTAATGTCAGTTAACAGATCGCCTAATTGATCAAGCTCTTCTTCAACAACCTCCAGTATTTTTCAACTAGCTCGTCCCAGGACATATAAAATCTCCCATGTTTTGTTGCAGTGGAATTGAGTCCAATCTTGAATGAAATCTTCCTCTCCTGTTTACCTTCATCTGGGGCAAATTTTCCTTAAAACTAGAGAACGTTATATAGAGCTTTTTTATTGTTTTCCTTTTTTTTTTTTTTTTGATGATAGTTTTGATGACAGAGTTTTGCTCTTGTTGCCCAGGCTGGAGTGCAATGGCTAGATCTTATCTCACCGCAATCTCCGCCTCCCGAGTTCAAGTGATTCTTCTACCTCACCTTCCCGAGCAACTGGGATTACAGGCATGCACAACCACGCCCGGCTAATTTTTGTATTTTTAGTAGAGACGGTGTTTCTCCATGTTGGTCAGGCTGGTCTCGAACTCCTGACCTCAGGTGATCCACCAGCCTCAACCTCCCAAAGTGCTGGGATTACAGGCATGATCCACCGTGCTCGGATAGAGCATTGTCTTTAAAACAAAAATTTGGTAGAAAAAGGTAGATTAAAACTCATAAAGCAATAGAATAAATGTAATTTTAGTTATATACACCTATTGTAAAATGGGAATGCAGAAGGGTGCCACCAATAATTGGCATGAACAAAGTGAAAACCAAGGCCAGTTTTACAGGGTGTCTAGTCCAGCAGAGGAGAAAGCATAAGCATAGATCTATAGATGTTATGTGTTGTCGGGATAGAATTTCAGACTTGTTTGAGATTAATAAACTAAATTAAAATTGAGGCTAACAGGATCACTGAGACCTATCAGATAGGTGATAAGGAGAATGAACTTGAGGAGGGAACATTAGAGATGATAAAATTAATCAAAAGTTTGTAAGAAATATAAGCCTGAAATAAAGAAATGTCTGTCTGGATGGAAAGTTACAGGCTGATTCAAATAATAATCCCAGAACTCCAGGAGGCCAAGGGGAGAAGATTCCTTGGGCCCAGGAGTTCAAGACCAGCCTGGGCAACTGAGTGAAACCATGTTTCTACAAAAAATAAGCAAAAATAGCTGGGCACGGTGGTGTATGTGTGTAGTCCCAGCTACAAGGAGACTGCAAAAGGAGGCCCAGGAGGCTGAGGCAGGAGGATTGGTTGAGCCTGTGAGGTTGAGGTTGCAGTGAGCTGAGCTTGCAACACCATACTCTGACCTGGGCAACTGAGTGAAAACACTGTCCCCCATGAAAAACAAATTATATTTATATTTATATTATATAGATTCTACCTAGTATCTATGAGGTAGAATCACTGTGCTTTGTGCTTTGTTAATTCAATGAATTTGGGTTGTAAGAAGATAGAGAAGAGACAAGAGTGTTTCACTCTCCTTTTCAGGCTCTTCTTTTGCATGACTGGTAAATGTTAATATTATAAAGAGCTCTGTCATTTCCCTCTTTATTTTCTATATGGTATCACACAATTTCAGTGGTCCTAAATATCTTCTATATGTTTTAGAAAGCTTGAAAGCTGAAATAGATGTGGGAAATCAAAGGAGTCACTGAGGACAATTTTTGTATTAATGCCTGCCTAGATAAGAAATGCTAAGTACTAGAATTATGACAGTGGAGTCCAGATCAAATAAACACATACATCAATGAGCTGTTTCAAGAATAAAAATTGGTAGCAGCATTTGGTATTGACAGAGAGACTAAAAAAAAATTTTTTTAGGTATCTATAATTTGCTAGGCAAAATCTAAATGTGTAATATTATAGCCAATATTTAAGATAGCTATTATTATACTGAGATTAGAGACTTAAAAAGTGAGATCCAATGAGTCACAGACTTGAATTTGAATCCCCAGAAGTCCGCATGCTAACTGTGAAACTTTGTGTAAGCCACTTAATCTCTCTCATGCCAAAGGCTTTTTCCTCCACTCTATATTATATCATTTCCTTTTTCTATATCTCTAGAGTTTCCTTTTCTGTTAGTATGAGCTCTGGGCATAAAAAAACGAAGATGTGCACTTAGAAAATTTGACCTGGCAGCTTAAGTAATTTGCCCAAGGTCATTCAGTGAATCAGTGGTAGATATAAGGGTAAGAAGCTATAATTCCTACTCCAATTTCCTGCCTGAACCATTAGATAGCTCCATCTGTTTTGATTCCATCATTAATATGAAGTCATATTTCTGTCTCTTAATAGAAATGAACTGATCTACTGGCTAAAAGTAGAGTGTGAAAAATAATTTCCATAGCTTTAAATGCATCATTATTCCTCACAACTACAGTTTTGTAGGTGGTCCTGTTACACATTTAAATAATTTTTAAAAAGTATTTATAATCCCAGTTTTAAATTATATCTGTAATTAAAAAAAAGTTCTTATTAACATGAGTATCAAATGGAGCTTTTTATGCTAAACATTAAGTTAAGCATTTGATATTCTGATATGTCATGGCAAAATTTTGAAATGATGAAGTGTTCATTGATTCCTGCTTAAGTTGAAAGTAACACTACATTAATTTGATCTGATTAATGTTAACACAATACACAGTGATACATTGATAATGACTGGCCACTTTTCTTAAGCGTTAACCAGCATGTTATTATATAGTAAATGAATTGGTTATCTTCTATAATGTCACTGTTCATTATTAATTCAGTTAATTAAATGTGTGTCATACAAATCATTAATAACTTGATAATTCACCTCTCTTGGATGTTATCAAATCCTTTCAGTATAATACAATAAAATAGAAATTAAATTTACAAATTTAAATGTTTCATGTTCATGATACCTATTGCACATGACTCAGGCAAAATAATTTTTCTATTTTGAGAGCTAGATTAAGATGTTTCCTAGATACTTGCAAGCTTCAAAATATTATATCAGGGTTTGTATTATTTCATTTACCACTTTAATCTTGTTTAACCAGATTTAATATCAGACATTTTTATAATTTTGGTCATTTTTTTTCAATTTTCTGTGATATATTTTTCACAAAAATAACTGAACTCCATTTCTTCAAATTGCTTTTCCTTATAACCTGTTCCACATAACCTCCATACATTAGTCTGATCTCCCACTGCTATAAAAATACTACCTGAGACTAGGTAATTTATAAAGGAAAGAGGTTCAATTGATTCACAGTTCAGCATGGCTAGGGAGGTCTCAGAAACTTACAATCATGGAAGGAGGCACAGAGAAAGCAAGGCGCCTTCTTCACAAGGTGGACGGAAGGATAATGAATGCAAGAGGAACGCCCAAATAATTATAAAACCATAAAACCACCAGATCTCGTGAACTCACTCACTGCCACGAGAATAGCATGGGAAAAACCAGAACCATGATTAAATTACCTCCACCTGGTCTCTCTCTTGACAGGTGGGGATTATGGGGATTACAATTCAAGATGAGATTTGGGGTGGGGAAAACAGCCAAACCATATCACTTCACATCATTCTTTTATCTGCCAATTGCCTTTAAATGCTAAGTACCAGAGACCGATGAATTCAAACTTTCAAAGAAAAAAATAGAAAGATTTGCATCATTTTTCAATAATGAACTTCAAAATAGGCCATTAGAAGTTTATTTCAGTTGGATATGTGAGTCTCACAGGGAGTTGAATATATGAAGTCTGAGCAGAAGATTTGGGTATTGGTAGTGTACAGCTGGTATGAGATGCCTACTGTGTAAAAAAATCTAGTGGATTTAATGAGGAGAGACAATACACTTCTTATGTTTTTAGATACTAAATATTTGTTGGATTATATTCAACAAGGACATGTAAGACATGCTGTAGCTAGAGTTCAGACCTCATTACTGTATGTCCTTCCAAGAAGTGATTGCAGACCACAGGCTTTGTAATTATTCTGATACATTTCTACATCCTTCAATATAGAGACATGCCTCAATATAGAGACACAGGAATGCATAGTAAATTTTCCATCACCCTAAGGTAAATATTTCTGTAGGCAAGAACAAACGTAACATTTTAACTTATTTTATTTGCAAACATTGTATCAAACACAGTCATCAAAATATCCACTAAAAAGTGTATTCCCATTGTCAGTGAACAAAGTATTCAGATTACTTTAATGCCATTCTATTTATGTTCAAAATCGACATCCCTTACCTTTTGCCTATTTTTTATAGTAACAAGTAGATTTCAGGCACCTGCCAGTAATTATTTAGCACAAGAGGGTCTATTGCTATAAATATATGTTATCTTCCAAAGTATAATCCCAGTTTGTCTGCAAGTATGAATCTTTGGAGTACTATGTCTAGTACTCACATGAGCGGATTTCTAAATCTATCTCATGAGCCTACCTTTGCAACACATTTAAAATGAAAGTTCAAGTCTATATGCAAGAACAATCATGAACATGTATCTTTTTTCTTCAAAATGATATCACATTTTACATGTTTTCAATATAGTATGAATAGGTATATATTTTATAAGTGTGTAGCTTACAACAGTTGGTACTTGATAGCGGGAAGAAAATGCTGCCAGGTATACCAAACTTGCTTTACATAAAATTTTTCAAGTAGGAAAACAGAAATGAGTTTAGAGTAGAGCTTAAGATTTAAAAATATGTGGTCACCAAAGATTACTGAATAGACTTTCATGAAAAAAAAAAAAAAAAACCTTCAGCCTAATTAAATTTGAAGGTGTTTAATTGAGCAACGAACGATTTGCAAATTGGGCAGCTTCCCAGGCCAGAGAAGGTTCAGAGACTCCAGCTCAGCCACATGGTGGAAGAACATTTATGGACAGAAAAAGGAAAGTGGTGTACAGAAAATAGAAGTGAGGTACAGAAACTCCTGGATTGGCTACAGCTTGGCCTTTGTATTATTTGAACACTGTTCAAATTGTTGGCTACATTTGACGAAAACTCAGTGATGGACACAAGTGTGGGCTACAGCCTGATTGCCCTTCCACTTGTTCTAGTTCCCGATGTACAGAAAAACCTGTAGGCCCAACTTCAATACATAACGAGGCAGCTTTAGGCTAAACTTGATTTAACAAGTTTAATATTACACTCAGTCATTTTGACTGACTACATGGGTCTTTGATTCACAAAACTTTATCTACCATGAGGGAAGAACGTAGTTTAGACTAGAGTTCAAAATCAGAATCTAAAATAGTTAGTGAAACTAGAGTAATTACTCTGGAGCCTGAATTGAATTGGCACCTTCACCGTATTATTAAGGTTACTCATTAAATGGTGACTTATTAAATGATGGTTTGGTGCAGTATACTACAGCTCTACTGAAGCAATCTCTTTAATGATGGGATTTGAGGATCTGTATTTTTAACAAGTTCACCAGATGATCATGATGCATGATAGTTTGAGAATGATCCTTCTGAAGATATCTATTATAATTTGTTTCACATATAGCACAATTAATTCTATACTACTCATGAAATTGAAAGTTAAAATTTACCATTCAACTTTCTGTGTATTCTGGTGTCATATTTGATGAAGCTCGTTGCTTCTTCATTAGTGAATGATTTAAACAAATACTGATTCGTTGCATACTATATGTGTGGCAATGTTTTAGTCACAATGTTACATAAAGTGAATAAAACAGATAAATTTTTAGTTTTAATAGAAGTTACATTTTAATGGTGAGGAAGAGTATAGATAATAACTACATATGAAAATAACTAGGTTTTAGTAGAAAGTGATGAGTTATACAGAAACATCAAAAATGGAAAGTAGAGCTTTAGACTTACCTAACATAAAAAAACAAAGACTAAAAAATTATACAGCAGTCTGATCACAACAAACAACATTCTTCCTGATCCCCAAACCTTACTCCCAATCTGAAAGAAAAGAAGACATATTTATGGGAGAATGGATTAAGGAACAACTCTACATTAGCAAAAATAGGAAAAGAAAAAAAAAAGATTAATATAAGTATTGCACAAAGAACCAGATGATATCACTTTGTGTTGCAACAACATACTTTATATGCGTTGAGATTTTGGGTTGGTCAGTAAATATATTTGAGTCAAAATTTCTTCATGTGGAAATGGAAACAACACTTCCTGTTCTGTTTAGCTTATGGACTTAGTTTATATAATTTATCCTCAAGCCAAAAGCACAGTTAAATAAAGATAAAACTTTATTTTCTCATGACTTAAATTCTGTCTCAACTCATCATACAAACGTTGGCCCAAAACTTAGTATCAGGTCGGGCGCGGTGGCTCACGCCTGTAATCCCAGCACTTTGGGAGACCTAGGCAGGTGGATCACGAGGTCAGGAAATCAATACCATCCTGGCTAACATGGTGAAACCCCATCTCTACTAAAAATACAAAAAATTAGCCGGGCGTGGTGGCAGGTGCCTGTAGTCCCAGCTACCGGGGAGGCTGAGGTAGGAGAATGGCGTGAACCCGGGAGGCGGGGCTTGCAGTGAGCGGAGATAGCGCCACTGCACTCCAGCCTGGGAGAAAGAGCGAGACTCTGTCTCAAAAAAAAAAAAAACAAATCAAAAACAAAACAAAACAAAACAAAAAAAACCCCACAAAACTTAATATCAGACAATAAATAGTTTTAAACCCTTTTATATATTTTCCCTCTTTGCTCTTTGTCTTTTTCCTATATTCCTTGTTCTTACGTAGAATATAGGAATCGCTGGATGTGTGTTTATATTCCAAAATGTTTATGTTCCTTTCACGATCCTTTATTACAATTATTTATTTCCTCTGGCATCTAATGACCTATCTATAGTCACAACATCACATTTACCCTTTATTTCACGAACTTTGTGACTTAATGCTGGGTCCTCTGGCTTTCTCTTAGACCTTTTAGGCTCCTCTGTGAGGTGACTATCTACCCTAGGTTGCCTTGGACCACTGGATTATGTTGTATTAATGATTAATTATGCACTCTTTCATTCTCAAAGTTTCCCCAGTTTTGATGATAGATAGTAACCTTCCTGTTTGAATAGTCCCTCTGAGCTCTTTTGAGTCACCTAGACTGGGAGCTTTTTCAGGCCTTCTCTAGTTAGACCTTTACTGATATTATTGCAGTTATACTATCCCCATAGAATGATTACAGGAGATTTTTTCTACAAGGTTCACCATGTTTTAGGGCATCAGTGCAAGTGAGATACTGTTCTCTACTCTATTCAAAGCAAACTCTGTCTAGGGTTTTATGACACTCCCTGCTGCCTGAGCAGAGGGTGACTGATACACCTGGCCCATCTTCTGAAACATGTATCAAGAAATAATTAACTTTTTTTCCACCTTGTCTACAAAGTTCTTTCTAGTTTTGCTTGGTAAGGAAAGTGGGATATACTGCTCTGTCTTTTCTTTTCTTTTTTTTTTTAATGGCAGAGGCTCTAAGCCTTGATTCCTTTGGGGTTTCGCTTTTGATATGCAAAAACAGGCTTTCTGAATTCTAAAACCTTTTATTTCTCAAAAAAATTTTTCCTTGTAAATCAAAACCCTGCTTTTCAAGAGTACTTAGATAGTTAGAAGTGTATAATTTGACTCTATTCTCTGTATCTGGCTACATTGTTCTGCCTCTGAGGTAATAATTCCAGAATACCTTAGCTTAAGGTATAGTTTTATAGGAATTAGAGGCAACAGATAACAAAACAAAACAAAAACATATTTTTGAGCGTGTGTGTATTGTTTTTTTTTTTTTTTTTCTAACACATCAAATAAAGATCAGGTTAAATAATGTATTAAAGGGTAGTTTGCAAAAAAAAAATAAATAAATAAAAGTGGTCATGAAGTGATTAAACAACAGAATCCAGAGCCATCATTGTTGCCGTATGATACTTCATTTATTAGAAAGGGCATGCCATAAAGTTAGGTAAGCAAGGTTATTATTTTCACCTCTTGCACTAGATAATAACTTACTTTCTGACAAAAGGATTAAAAATATTGCTCTCACTCTCCTAAAAAGCAGAAGGCAAATTTTGAATGTAAGAATGCAACCGTCAGAATTCCGTCAATCACAGTGATTCAGAATTTTCAGGTTAGAGACAGAGGTTAAGAGATACAGCCTCACCATTAAGTAGTAAAACAGGGAACCCGAATTAGCTATCTGTAGAAGACAATTGATTAAGATGTGGTATTTTAAAGACTGTGCTTTGACCCTGTGCATAAGCAGACTAAGTCCCCTGAGGCAGACAACAAGCCCAGATGACCAAGCAAAAGAACTTCACCTAAGTTTTCATGAAAATATTTCTAAAATCTGAAACAAGAAGCATTGAGGACAAATTTGGGGGAAAAAAAAAATATATATATATATATATACATATAAATAACTGAACTAAAACATTAGGAAAAAATTTGTATCATGGTATCAGAACCTACTGCGTGACTTTTTCATTATAAAATAGATATATATTTAGAAATTCATGTGTTTCTCATTTCAATTAATGAAGTCAGTCATTTTTGAAAAATTATTTTTTAGTTTTCATAAAGACTTAACAAGTTTCAGTCAATATTATGCCTAGATATTTGGGTGAAGGGTTTCTATCTAACCCTAATTAAAGATTTTTCTCACCAAACTTCGGCTAAATCAGTTAATTAGCAATTACTAACTACAGTTCAATTTTGGGCTCTGTGCTATACTTCTGAAAATATAAACTACTGAATAAATAAATAATACAATATACATAAAGAGATTATTACATTAAAATATTTCAGTAAGACCCATTTAATGTTACAAAAGTTTTCTTTTAACTCCCACTTCACAGAAGCCAGTCTAGAACTGTGATATGGTACAGACCTTGTTAGAACAAAATTCACTGAATGTGAGACAGCAGGGCATTCTTCTTTCTTCCATGCAGAGTCGCTGCATTTTCAGTGTTCTATGATAAAGCTATGAATAGACAACCCTGCTTCTTGAACCCTTGACCTCATATCCTGTAAGTGGATAAAGTATTAGTACATCAATATTTTATTGAAATCCTATAATAAGCAACATATGCATTAAGTTTCTTAGATAAGAAAGAGACCATTTTAGTAACAGGAATTAGCACTCTATTGAGTATGAGATGACATTTGACTCTATGGGTCATTCTTTATAAATCAAAATTTATTTAGTAATAGTAAAGTACAAGAATGTGGGTAAGAGATCAATAAATAATGTACTCTCTTCTGGCTATCAGAGACACAAATAGGATTCAATCAATCATAATGAAGTTTATTTTTCTCATATAATTCTATTTGTTTTTTAAAAGCAATACCTGAAATGCTAATGGTAAGCAGGGCAGCAAGGGATCTTGCAGAGGTGAAGTTACATCCCTGGGAATGATTATGCATATCTATGACTGTAGATGGCAGAGACAATGTTTTTTTTGTCTTTTTGAAACCAGAGGCTTTGCAAATTGACTTTACATAATGATTGCCTTTAATAATTATGTAGATACCAGTCAGACATAATAACCTCCTCCTCCTTTCTATCAATTATTTTTTCATTTTCAGAAACAAGCTCAAGTCCTAGTTCTTTGGAGGTATTTGATTAGTTTTGTCTCTTCTGACCTCTAGTGATCACTCTGCTCTTTAAATTCCTACATTTTAGAACCACACCATTTAATCTTTGTTTTTACGTTGTACATTATAGGATAATGAAAGTTTGCAATGTTGCATCGGTATAACCATAAGCATTTTGAAGTCAGTGAATATGCCTCTGATTTCCTTTTATTCTACAGAGTACCCTGCACTGAATGTTGCATAAAAGTTGCACAATAAACATGTAACAGAAATGACGGGTTCTTACTTTGTAGGTAATGTATGGCTAAACCCTTTGTTTGTAAGGCACGGCTCCTCAGATGTTTCTGGGCAACATTCTTGATATTTGTAGGCAAGATAATTATCTTTTTAATTTGCATTAACGTAAGAAATAATATTAGAAAAATGTCAACAATATAATTTCTTTGATGGCACTGCTCAAATGCAACTCAATGCAAGAATCCTCCTGTAATATATTAATTTGGGAATCTCTGTAACTTCATAAGTAATATACGAGGAACAACCATATATGACGTGCCAGATTTTGTGTTAATGTTGGACATTTGATAGTATTTAAAATGGCTATGCCTTATTTCTTATAATTCTTAACACTTTAGTGAGGAAAAGAGATACTAAACAAACAATTGCAATGAGTGAAATGTACAATATTCAATATGTTAACTGATATATCGGAAGTCCCATTTCGGGTTGTTTTGGTCCAAGAATGTCCTCATGAAAAAGCAATAAGTAAGCTCTGGCTTGAAGAACTAGAACTAGGCAAAAGAGGTGAAAAGAAAAATGATACACAAAGGAAGAAAAAAATTATGTGTGATCTAAAGGACATTAAAGGTGAGTTCAGAGTGAAACTTAGTGCAAAGGAGGAGGGTGTGAACAGAGGTTGACATAAATTCATTCATTAGTCATGTTATTTGTTGAAAGCTGCAATGTTTCAGGCACCCTGCTAGGGGTTGGGTATACAATAGTGAAATTTAGTATCCATTACCCAACAAGGCTTTTGTTCTAATGGAGCTTAAAATCTAGTAGTAAAGATAAATATCAGCAAAAATATTTATTTTGGAATAATTTAGTTGGATTCTTTTTAAGCTTCAAACTGAGATAACTATAAGAAAAAATACTGTACTTATTTTTAAGAATAAGACAAAGATTAAATCTACATTAGTAATATGCAAAGATGCAACAAAGAAACTGCCTTAAATTGGGAGGTCAAAAAAAGATTCCCTGAGAAGGATTATTAAGCTGAGAGAATTAAAGTAAGAGCAGAGTGTGAAAAGGGAGATATAGAGGGAAAGGCATGTGCAAAGACCTTTGGTAGGAGGGAGCATAATATTTCTAAGAAACCGAAATTCGACCAGTGTGGCTTGAGTACAGCAAACAAGATGGAGAATGCTTTAGGAGCCAGACTATGCAACATTTTCTAGACCACATGAAAGACTTACATATGTAAAATGAATCTATAGTTTACATGTATTTTGTTTTTTCAGAGCATAGAGAAGTCATTGGAGTATTTTAAGCAAGAGTAATGACATCATCAAATTTACATCTTGAAAAAATTATTAGAACCTCTTTTTGCAAACTGATAGGAAAAACATTCCCAAGGAATTTGTGTTCTACCACTAGACTGGTACAATAAATCAAGCGGAAACAAAAGTGTCCAAAATAATATAATTCATATAAAGTCTTTCTCAGCTGGGGAAGGGTCTGAGAGATGATATGTTTAGAAGTGAATGAAGAAAGGAAGGCCTTAGAAAGGAAGTTCTGTTGTTGGTTTCTCCTGCCCCAAGATTTCAATGAGCAAGATCCCTAGGATGACTGCTTTTAAAATTTAAGATCAGAATGGGATACAGTCATTTTTAAGAATAAGGAAAATTTTAAGGCAAAGAACGAAGTTACTTTTTTGCCATTTTCCAGAGAGAAACAGAACATTTCCCAGTATCTATCAATTTCAGGCAACATTGGCAGTTTAGGAAAACGAAGAGGGTCACCCCCCATGACAAGTCTCAGAAAGACAGACAAACCCAGATAGGCTTGAGAGCTTGAGAGAGAAGCAAATAACGATTTGTGTGATGTATGCTTGGTTTTTGGAAGAAGGTGAGAGAGAAAAGGGCTTGGTCTGAGAGAACCTCCAATGAGTCAGTGTCCCAGAGCCCCAGTAAATATAGAACAAGGCCCCAGTAAGTATAGAAGGAAATAGGAAGAGTCCCTGTATTCTGCATGAGAGGCCCAAAAGAAATAAGAGAAAACTGCTGCCTTGAAATAATTTGTAAAGTAAAGATACATCATATGTGGATCAATGTCTAGATGCAACTGTAGGATCTGGGTAATCCAGTGCTCTATGCAAGAAATGCAAAGTCATGCTGGTGCCACAGATGTTCTCATTGAGAAGGACTCTTTCTAGAAAATAATCACAGACCAGATGCTTCACCATGATAAGATTATGCAAAGGCCCCAGAATGTTGAGTCCATCCTGAGAAAGAATAAGGAGCAAGAAAATCCTGAATGGAGTAAAGGAAAAATTAAAGGTTTTAATTTTTT
Source organism: Colobus angolensis palliatus (assembly GCF_000951035.1). NCBI lineage: Eukaryota > Metazoa > Chordata > Mammalia > Primates > Cercopithecidae > Colobus > Colobus angolensis. Next base: position 7,500,774 of record NW_012114544.1, on the reverse strand, counting down.
TTTTCACAACTGAAAACATGGTGTGAAATATCATAGTTATCATTCATATGTTGTCTGCCTATCTGGGATATAAGAGTATAACATTTTCATGTATAATAGGAAATAATATGAATAATATCAAATAATATGAATAAATATGAATAATTATATAGTAAGTTTATTTTAAGAACTAATCATTTACAAAAGAATCCCAAGAGGTAATGTCATAACCTGAGGTTTAGATTTAGTTGCAGCCAAGCAGTACACCAGGTCAAAAGCACTAAGAAGGAATGCAGTTGCTAGAAATCGGAAGAAAGGAACTGGGGGACGTTTGCAGCCTTGAGAGAATCAGTGACTATGATTACAGCTAGCTCCAGATAACCTTGCAGGAAGAGAGCTAGGGGAATTGTGTGCTGAGCAAACTTTACCCTCTGCTCCTTCCTCCTTCTGCCCTGCTTCTGCAGCTCTTCTTTGGGGAGCTCAACAGGAAACCAGAGGGCATGGGGACCAGTAAATGTGATACATAGAAAACATCTTTCTGGACAGAGCAGGGTGAGGAAAATGGAGAGATTATCTATAGGGCAAACTCATTGGTATGCCCTGCCCTGTTTATGTTTTGAGGGACAAAAGGAAAGATCCAGTACAAACTACTACCTTCAGGGGAAGGTTTATGCCAACAAGTTGGACTTCAAGGCTTCTACAGAGAACTTTTTGCAATTCTAAACAGAACGAACAATTTGTGACCAAAAAAAAAAAAAAAAAAAAAATCTGGTTTTGAATGCTAAAGTGGTGTTTATTGCCATAAACAATAGATTTGACAAGAATGTTTGACAATATGAAGTAATATTCACATTCCAGATGGTAAAACTTTTGTGTACTGTGGACAATAGACAGACAATTGGACATCATTATGACAGACCCTTTGCCTTCCACATTTTAGCTACAATTGTGGAGGAAGGTAGGAATCCATGGGCATCCACCCCTAATGCTGCCTTCTGGAACTGGAAATCTGGGAGTGTGGCTATCACTGAAGGGGCACTAGGTCCTCTGACTGGGGGAGGGCAAGAGAATAGAGAGGAATGCATCTGAAATCAGGACGGGAAAGGGCATGATGACAACCTGAGCCACACCGGGCCTGTAAAGGACAAGAGGTCCAGGAGAAATATTTCATGTCCCTGAAAAGGACAAGCAAGATTGCTGGAGGAGAAAATCGGCAGCTGGAAGGGATCTCCTGATTATGAACAAGTGATTTCAGCCTCAGATATTAAAGTGGACCATATCAGTAGGAGGTCAGAAAAAGGCATAATAGAGTCAGTGATGCACCCTACTCCCAACACCTCCCCAGTGGAAGAATATCAACAGCTAAAAGTAGGTATGATAAAGACCCAAAGTCACAATGGATAATTGGATATATTAGCAGATATTTGTGTAGGAGAGTTCAAGAACACTCAAAACTCATATTAACCTTAGAAGTTAGAATCAACATATAAAGAGAATGAATAAGAAATAAAGATATGAATAAATTTTAATGGAATTGACTAAATTAAATTTTCTGTTTTGACATTTTAGCTTGATTCCCTTTTCCAACCAAAATGCACTAAGGTTAGTTATAAGAAAATGAAGAAAGCCATATTTTTGCATGTCTTAATTTGTGTTTGGTGAAAAATTGTATTGGCCATGGATAGACTGTGTGGATTTTGTGACAGATGTAGATTGTGTTATCTGAAAAGCATCTATCTTTCAGATAAATATGTGTGCAGAGATTTTATTAGGGCTTTCTCCTCGGATCAGCACCTGCGAACAGGAAGAAAAAGTAGAATTGTGCAGAGGAAGAAGCTGAACAGTGTTATAGCCTCAAAGAAAGCTATAACCAACACTACAGGGAATTTTGAAGCTAAGGTAAGTCTTTGAAATTTTGCCAAATTGGGTAAAAAGAAAGGCTGGACCTTGCTACTCTTATGTCAATTAGTAATTTGATCTGGCAGCCCCAGGGAGGAAGTGTGATCTGAGCAAAGAGGTTATCTTTAGTCAAAGCAATTCTTAGGGCTGAAAATTTAGAGCTTTCTGCAGGCAATGTTTATGGTCCTTCATTCCCAAAAGGCATTCTAGATGGCATATCAAATCATCCATCACAGTGTACTCCTTCAGCAGCTCTGATCTACTCGACTTGTATAAAAGGTCACCAAATACGAGAGTAGTTGCTCCAGGATTGTGGTGGGACTTTTCTTCTGGGGGAAGTTCAGGTTAGTGGGATGAACGACTGCTTCTGTCATTTAACGGGTTTCAGCTATGCAACTCCCCTTATCACTATCGTCTACAATCTATGCTAGATTCCTCATACCCTAAAGAAGTACTTTTTTGGTCTTGGTAGCTTACTGTTGGTGTCGCCATCATCTGTGAAGGTTCAGAGCTCCTATTCATTACATATATCTCAAGCTGTGGCTGCTGCATTTGCTCATTTATTATCCAAGAGGTCTGCAAGGAGATTACTTCTGTGCCAAGCCTACCTGTCCATGATGCTATTGGGTAATAGATGTCTTAATTCCCCCTAATGATAGGCATCATTTCTTTCTTCCACAATGGTAATAACATGTCTTCTTTCTTTTTCCTTGGCATGTGAAACCCAAAGCACAAAGCAATAGTTGTAGCTTATATTTCAATGCAACTCTTGCTATGTCTCTTGGTGACATTCCCCCTTTGGGAACTGGAATCTCTAGACTTACATACCCCAGAGCTGAAGAAATGAGAACCACAAATTTCCTAAAGTGGGTCACTGAGAAGCAGAGTTCCTCATGTTTCTACCACTTTGTTTCCAGACCTACAGATTCTACCTATTGGGATAGTCACATCATTTAAAGGTCATCAATTTAACATGTACCATGTATCCTGGAAAAGGCAAAATGTTTCTTTCAAGCCAGCAGATTCTGGGTGGAATAGAAAGTCATAAAACCAGTGGGTCACGTCATGATGGGCCTATCCCCACATCTTCTTTGCTATAAAATGATCCTTTGTTCACATGTGACATTATGTGGTATCCATGCCAAAAGATCAAACACTCTGTCTGACAAATAATAAGTCTGACAAAAGACCTGCTGGCAACAGGCAAATCCTGGTGCAGAATATGTATTTAATACTTTCAAAATAATATTTCCCCTTCCATAGTTGTAGGGGTTTAATATAGTCAACTTGCCACCATATGGACCATTGGTTTCCATTACAGTTAATACTGTTATAGAGACTCACCGTTAGTTTCTTTTTCTGGCATTTGGACAAGTGAAAGCAGCAGATATGTGCAAACCCACATTCTTGGATACATTCATTGCTTTTGTCCCTAACACCATGGATTCTCTGTCCATGTACCCATTGTGCCAGCACTGTTGTCACTGCTGACACCAAGACTGACTGATGTTAACCAGTAAGTATACTCTGTCTACCTGATCTTGCCATATGTCTTTTCTGAGGAACAGACTTTGGTGTATGTTATCAAGCAATCCAAAGATCTGCTTATTTGGTGCCCTTTTTCATAGGTTTATTTATAGTTTTCTACCCCAGAGTTTCTAACTTTTTTAATATCTCTCTTGATTGGCCACTGACAAGCCAGAGAAATCATACATCACTGGCTATGAATACATAACCTTGGGTCACTTCTTTTTCCATACAGTGTGAATGACCTGATATATCACCTAAAATTCTGACCATTAGGACAATTTTTTTCTCACCACTGTCTTGGCTACTCCTGAGTAGGGCTGTAATACATTCATCATCTATTCAGGTGACCTATCTGTAAAGCAAGATCAGATATTTTTCTCCATTGCCATGTTTCAGAAGATATCTCCCATACAGATGTTGTGTTTCAGCTGAAATAGGCTCTGCTACAACAATGGTGTGTTACATGAGGTTCTAGGTCAACTATTTGTGTGGTCTGCTTATAATTCCTGGCCTTGTGTTGTGACTTCTATTGTTATGAGTTGTTTCTAATTTGTTCTTGAGGTCTTTCTGCTGAGAGTTACCATAAGCCTAGATAGCCACTCTTCCCCTGACAGAAGAAAGAAGGAAAAGTCAAGTTTGGGTGTGTCAGGCAGGCAAGACACAAGAGGAGGTGAAATCAAAATACAAGAAAGAGAAGAAATATGTTACCTACAGATCCCAGAGAGGTTAGGAGTCGGTGTAGGAACATGCTCACAGGAAGCCTGGGAGCTTATTTACACGACTCTGTTGTTGACCATTAGGTTTTATGATGGTCATCGACTGCAGGATATGTTAGATTTTGGATAAAGGCAATGAGGAACAAGCAAACTATATTGCAAGCAACAACATAGGGAGGGACAGTTTTAACTAGGCCAAAGATGTCGGGGTATAGCTGGGTTTCAAACAACTTATGTGAGGCCTAAAAATAGATGTTAATGCAGCAACTATATTGCACAAATTTACAATACTCTGTTTACACTTGATTCTAGTTTGCAAGATAATTGCTATTGGTCCTGAACCATCCTTATAAGAGAATCCAGCTCATGGTAAGCCATTTTCACTGCATAGTACTTTGATATTTTATTAGTAGCCATTTCTCAGGACCTAGAAAAACATCAAGATCTTGTTTTTATAAGGAAATATTGCACTGTAGATGTCATCGCTTTGCTCCAGAAGTCTAGGAGCTTGATTTGGATATTTCTATGGAGCTTGAGAGAAATTTCACACAGGATCTTCCCCCATCATTAATGCTTCTAATACCATAGGGTCTGCTGAGCCATGTGGCATATAAGGAAATGCTGCTTATAGTATAGTATGGATATACACTTGCCTCACCTAGTATATAGCTCAAGATAACATTTCCAAGTGTGGAATATGTTGACCAGAACCCAGAGAGGCCTGCCAGGTGTTGTACTTTCTTCTTTGTGGTTGGAAGTACCAAGTACAATAACAAATTATTTATTTTGGAATGGATCCCATACATGCCTCAAAACTCTGAATACACTTAAACATTTTACTATGTAGCAGATCTTTAAATTTGCATAGGGTTTATCACCCTCTTTCTGGAGCACATATTCTTCCCAAGGACTCCAATACACATGGCATTTCTTGTTCATCCAGTCCAATCACATGATGTCATAAAGATAGTGGAACAACGAAATGTTCTTTGAGATGTCCAACAGGGTCAGGTCCCCTCAAAATATATCACGACAGAGAGCAGAAGAGTTAACACAGTCCTAGGAAAAGACTATTACTAGGCACTGTTGTCCAGTCCAACTAAGGGTGAACTGTTCCTAAAAATTATAATTTCACCTTACCAGTGATCACTTAATATATACTTGAAGTTGCCAGGCACGTCAAGTACTGTAATCCCAGTACTTCGAGATGCCTGTAATCCCGGTACTTTGGGAAGCTGTAGTTGGAGGATCACCCGAGGCCAGCCTGGGCAACACAACAAGATCCCATTAAGCACTTGAAGATATTTTGATCTGCTTTAGCAAAGATTCTCTATGTGGCAAAATTACTCCAATTGAAGCTACTATTTCATTGATTTTACAATAGTCTACTATAATACTCTTAAGATCCCTCTGGTGTTTGTAAGAACCAGACTGGCACATTAAACAGAGACACAATGAGGGTCATCATTTCTGAATTCCTTAGGTCTTTAAGTGTGACACTCACTTTTGACATCATATCCAGGATGAGACATTGTTTTATTTACCATCTTGGCTGGTGGGGGCAGGGCAAGATCTGAAGGTTCTATTTGGCCTTTTCCAATTATCTTTTAACTCGCAGACCAGGAAATCAACATGTGGTTTGTGCCAACCACCAAGTATTTATTTCTCATTATACATTCAGAGACTGAAGAAATCATCAGCATAGATCTGAAGACTGTATTTGTTACCTGACCTCCATATGCCATCACTCTGATAAGGAGCCACAGTGACACTAGAGATCTTAAGGTATCAATGCAAGTCAGACACTGTGGCCACAAATCCTTGAAATGTTTTTATCAGCATAAACAATACTCAGTAATGGCCAGGTGCAGTGGCTCACACCTGTAATCCCAGCACTTTGGGAGGCAGAGGCAGGTGGATCACGAGGTCTGGAGTTTGAGATCATCCTGGCCAACATGGTGAAACCCTGTCTCTACTAAAGGTACAAAAAAATGAGGTGGGCACGGTGTCACACACCTATAGTCCCAGCTACTCAGGAGGCTGAGGCAGGAGAATCGCTTGAACCGGGGAGGTGGAGGTTGTTGCAGTGAGCTGACATTGTGCCACTGTGCTCCAACCTGGGGACAGAGTGAGATTCCGTCTCAAAAAAAGAAGAAAAAATAATACTCAATCATATGGCCACGGGTGCTTTGAAGAAGACCTGAGGGAATAATTACCGTGTTCACTTCTCATGGCAATACAGATAGTTTTTCTTCTTGGGACCTGGCCTCGCCTTCAATGAAGGTGACTGGGTCTGAAAACTTGCTCATGACCAAAAACTGGGCAAGGAACAATGACTTCTTATTAGTAAGATTGCTCATTCTCCTGTTCATCCATCCTTTATTTATTTTGAATTATAGATAAAGTAGTACTTACATAGACTGCTAATCTATTTTGACTCTGGAAATACCAGTTTCTATGAATCATCTTTATAACTCTCTGTCAATCAGTCCTCCCTGGCCCACATCTGATCTTGACACTATTTATAATTGTGTGCCTGTCTTTTAACAGGTTAGCACTTCCACCTGACCTCTGTGGTTTTAGCATTCTGTCATTCCCATTAGGATCAGTGAACACAGTTTTATAAAGATATCTTCTCCTGCAAGCCCTGGCCTAGAAAGGGAAGCAACCTGTGAGTGTCTTAGTGAAGTTAGTTCCCTTCTCCCCAGCAGTGTTCTTACTGATTTGGTGAATAGTGTTGCCTTTGTGTTCTCAAGTATAATATAGTCCTCTGGAAGTTTTTACCAGCTGTATTAAATAGCCATCCTAATACAACTACATCTCTGAATCTTTTAATCCTTTTATATCTGTCATTCAAATTCTGGCATTTCTTCATTCAGTGTAGGCCATCATTTACCCATGTTTCCAGGAATCATGGTAGAAACACCTTCATACTATCCTCCGGTGTTATAACAGGGTGTTCAATTCTCTATCCCCAGAGAGCAATCTCAAGTCAGTGAAAGTCCTTATTTTATCATGTGCTCTCTCCCTTGGTCAAGCACCTTCAGAGTGTAATCCCATGTATACACCATACCTAATGAGGGGTTCCTGCAGCTTCTTTGAAGTGGAGCCTACTTTCTTCTCTTATCAGGCCCAGCCTGGGAGCTCAATGGATTATGTTATGACCTAAACTTAATAATAAGAAGAGAAAACAGCAGCATATCCTAAAGGAGGCAGATATTGTCTAGTAGAGGAGAGGCTTCTCAATTGCTTTCTAGCAATGAGGGGATACTAATTCAAAAGGGATTGCATTGGGGAGTTATACCTGATATAAATGATGAATTGATGGGTGCTGACGAGTTGATGGGTGCAGCACACCAACATGGCACAAGTATACATATGTAACAAACCTGCACGTTATGCACATGTACCCTAGAACTTAAAGTATAATAAAAAAAAAAAAAAAAAAAAGAAAGTAAGAGGCAGCTTATCTGCAATCACAGACAATTCAGAAGAATCTTAGAATTCAAGATTTTTATTTGCACATTGGTGTTTTCATCTCAAACAGGGTTCTGACCTTGACATAGCCGATCTGCCTAGTTTTAAAACTTAAACTTCTTTGGGGTTCAGCAATTCTTATAATTGAATATTGAACTTGAACCTCAGTTCTCTACACCCTTAGAACAACTTCATTATGTACTACTGAAGAACTGCTCTGGATCTCATACTTAACTTTTAATTTCTAACTAATCACTCAGATTTCTTCTTGTTTTAAAACACAGGTTAGCAATAGATACACAATTCCACTTAAAGTACCATTTCTCCACATTTCCTTCATATTTCTCAAGTAACAGGTATACGTACCAGTTAATGCGTTCTTCTTCACTTGTAATCCATTCCAGCTTACTCATAGTGAGAATCTTAACAGTTACACTCACAACTTGTGCCAGGGTTTTCTTTGCTACACAAGCATTAGTGTTCATATACTTGTGGACAGCTGACAATGGGTGATCCACCTCTAAAATCTCGGGTTTATATGTGTGTTCTCAGACCTTTGGCACAAATTTGGCATGTTGAATTCCCTGCATAGCCAACTCTAACATATATCACATATATATGTGTTATATATAGCACATATTTATATAACACATATATGTTATATATATGTTTTGTATGTATAACATATATGTAATATATATAACATATATGTGCAAGATATAAACCATATAACATATATATGGTTTATATATAAAACATATATGTGGTTTATATATATAAGACATATGATTTATATATATGAATACATACCAATGTAGAGAGGTTTTATATGAAGCATTCTTGAGATTGATATTTGTATAAAGAAATGGAAGAGAAATCAGAGAGGAGAAGTTGAGCTGTGATGCAGCCTCCATGGACATTTAGCCAACTCTATGAGTTTAGTATCTGGGATGACCTTTCAGTCTCCATGGACATTTAGCCAAAGCTATGAGTTCAGTATCTGGGATGACCTTTCAGAGTTGATTCAAGCTGGGAGCTTTGCCTTTGTAACTGCATGTTGATCAGTCATTACATATGGACTTCCCCGGGAGGTGGTGTGACTGTGGATGATGTGGCTTTCTTTATTATAGGTAGCGCCACAACTGTGACAGTTATGGGCTTTTTGTTTTTCCCCCACAGCACTCACAGCTGCTTGAGGAATAAATCCTTCTTCTGTACAAAACGATCTAAAGAGCACGTCACAATATCCATTATGGTTTAAAAGGTGAAAACTAAAAAAAAATCATAAAACAAAGCCCTAATGGATTGAGATAAAGAAGATATCTATAGATTGGAGGTCAGGTGAAATTGAAAACCAATTATGGTATGAATAATAGAGGAATCTTAATAGACCATAGAAGACATTTTATTTTATTCTTAAGATAATAATGAGGATTTACACAATGAGAAAATGCTCTGGTAAATGTCCATTTTCATTTACTGTAATTTTTTTCTAGAAGTTCATGTTATACTCTAGCAGAAAGAATAAAAAGCTTAGAAACATTTCTATATGCCCTAGTTATATAAAATCAATGTATTTAAATTTTATATTTGTTGCAAAGAGTCATACACTCAAAAACACAAATACAAAAAATCATATATTCAAATTACTGTTATAAAAAAACTTTTTCCTTTGGAAGTATAATATTAGAAATTTCCCTCATGGATAAAAAATTTAAACATTTTTAAATTGCTTGAAGAATTGATGGTTGATAAGAAACAGAAATAATCATGTTTTTAAAAATAGCAGGAAAAGACAGATATGCAAGTGGTTGGTATGTATTACTGATGGATAAGAGGACACCTATTATGTACTCACAAAAATTTCAAAAAAAAGAATCAGGAAGTCAAGCATAGTCAAGCATTATCCTAGATATCCACATACTTTAAGATTTTAACTAACTAATGAGACAAAATAGTAACTAAATTAACTCTATTGTTAAGAAATTAAATTTTTATATTGGCTAAATTAAATGACAATTCACCCTTTCCAGCAATAAAACATTTGTTTTATTCATTTATTCTATTCACTTAAATGTATCACACATTTTCTAATTTTTTTATTAAATCATAGTTTTATTTAACTTTTCTATAAACTCAATGTCATATGTAATATTGGCACACTATGTTGATATGTAGTGTTGTGACCAAAGGTTGCTATCTGATTAATGCACTATTTCAGTATAAGTATGATAATGATTCAATACTTTAAAATCTCATGAAAAGGTAGTTGTAAAGACAATATTTACATTGAATAATTTTAAGTTTCTAGTTATTATTTTACTCTTTTGGTAGTTTTTTTAAAAGCATGAATTTTGTGCAATATAAAATTAAATAATTTAAGAGTGTTGTATTGAGACTCAATATGAAACAAATAAGATTTATTTGACCATCCAATCAAACCACTTGCTTTGTTCCACATATTGTTGTAAGCCTACAGAGATTTTATGTGCCTGTGTGTGTGTGTGTGTGCGCACATGTGTGCGTGTATGGTCCCTTCTCTAATGGAGCTAACCTTCTAGTGAGAGAAGACAATGTAGGCGGTAATAAGGCTATAAAAATATAATGAAGGAAGGCAATAAGAACAGAGTATATGAGTCATAGATGAGCTTTCTGATGATGGAATTTTTAGTAGAGATTTTCAGAGGAAGATAATAAATCATGCAGATTTATTTTGGTAAAAAAAAAAAAAAATTCTAGGGAGAGGGAGAGGGAAGACTAAGAGAAAAGGACTAGGTGTGGCCCACCTCAAAACAGTGACTAGTCCATCTCAAAACAGTGTAGAGACCAGTATGGTTGGATTAATGATTGAAATTAATAGTATGTATACATCAAATATATACACATACATATCTACATATATTATATATACATGCTATATGTATATTATATACAAATATTTATTATATAACTTGCATATATTCAATATTCAAACTTATTTTAGTGAGAGTCATATGACAATGATGAATGCCTAGTATATTTGAAGAATGTTGTGTAATTCTAATACATGAACTTGGAAAAATTCCAAAACATAGGTCTTGTCTGTTTTAAGAAAAGAAAAAAAAATACGGAAAATAATGATTTTAAGAATTCAGACTTACAGTAAAACAAACAAAAACTGAGCCACAAGAAAATATTTACTTCAGTTTTATAGCCCTGGTGTTTCTCATATGAGCTATTCTTCTCATAGTAGGGATATGAAATATTTTCATTTCCTTTGAGATAGAGCAACTCAAGATACATGGATTTCAGAAACTATTTCACCGAGTCATTCAATTCCATTTATTTCAAATACCACGGCCTCGGGAGTAATAAATATGCAACTGGCTGTAGACACAATAAAGTATTTAATCTTGAGCCAAAGGTTGTTGAGTTGTTAAACACGAAAGCCAGAGAAAGTGCTTCTTTGCTCTGAGGAAAATAAAATTTTGTTCTGGATATTTGTGTCCAAAAATGAACAAAGAGATTAAGGTCAAGTGTGGACATAGTCAGATTAAAAGGATTTATTGTATTCTGTGATGTTTTTAGGCTGACCCAGTAAAAAGTAATTCAATACTTTTCAGAAAGTAAATTGGTTGGAAGAAATAGATATGCAGGAATATAACTGTATAAATGCTAATATTTGTATATATTTTAAGATTAGAAGTTAAATGTGAGATAAAATATCATGAATAGGAATACTGGGTGAACAGATAGTCTTTTTTCACACCATTCCCTCATGTCCTGCTCAAAGGAAGATAGACAAACTCAATAAAAAGCCTAAAACAAAAATGATCTGTGCTGAGTTTCATATATGAGCAACTATAACACTCACCACAATCTGCATGTGTCTTATAAAGCCTGTGCTCATGCCCGTCCTCAAAAGATACTACTATATCTTTAAGACTTATACAAAATGTTAAAAACATTCTTCTTCTTCCTGGTCTACCTCAAAAATTCACTCTAATGATGATGAACATTTAAGATATGTTTTCTTCTCTCATTCTACTTTTAATTGCTTTGTTCTATGTAAATCCTCAACTCTTCCCAATGCTGAAGTTCATCAGGAAAAAACAAGTAGGGAGCATATTAGAGAAAACCTCCATACTGAAAAATGTCTATCTGATCAATGGCTAATGAAAATTGTAATAGAAGTTTGCTCTTTAGAAATATATTACTATCAAATGTCCAATCATCCACTATCAGAAATAAATTACTAGATTTTTTATATCCATAGGTGTTGTGCTTTGAGACGTACAATATTGAAATACCAGCAAATAGGAGACACGATGAACCTAGAGGAATACAGAACTACTGAAAAAGAGGACCCCTTCCAGTGCTATGTAGACAAACTTCACATCATACAGTAAATTAAAATTGCATCATGGATACCTTAACATACATATCTCATGACAGTGAGAGTATTATTGAAATAGGAAAGTTTCCCTTATCCCCCTCCAGGGTGTGTGATTGGGTTGTGGCTTGCTTCTTTGGCACCCCGCTGCTCCAGCCTCTACAGGGAGCACACAGATGGGCAGATTGTGGGGCTCCAAACTTATGGCTGCATCTAGGCATGAATGCTTACAGCTTCTGAAGCCCCAGTGGGTGTGTGTTACCATGTGCTCTTTTAGTTTTGCCATCTGTAGGCAGCTTGTGTTAGCTCTATCACAGCCCCCTTCCTTATCACAAGGACAGAGGGCTTTCTGTATCCAGGGATTTCTTGCCTTGGTATAAGGGAAGAATCAGATCACACGTGGGCTTGGAGAATTAGTGCAAGGTTTTATTGAGTGGAAGTAGCTCTCAGCAGATGGGGGAGCCAGAAGGGAGATGGAGTGGGAATGTGGTTTTCCCCTAGAGTCAGGCCACTCAGTGGCCAGGCTCCCCTCTAATTGCCCAGGCCCAACTTCACGTAGTTTCGTTGGTCAACGGTCTGTTGGCCTGCCGGTACCTGTCGGTGTGCTCTTGGAGTCCTCTCGACGTCCAGCCACTTGTATGTTCTTCTGCCGGTGTGTTCCTGTCAACGTCCAGATGCTTGTGTGCATGCCCACTGGGGTCTCGGGGTTTTTATAGGCATAGGATGAGGGTGTGGTGGGTCAGGGTGGTCTTGGGATATGCAACATTTGGACACAAAGGCAGGAGTGCCTGTCCTCACCTAGGTCCATGGGCATAAGCCCAGATGTGGAGCCCTAACCAGGGACCACGCCCTTCCCTTCCCAGCACTTCCGTGCTCCCCTTTCATGTCATTATTAATCCCATTTTATAAACACTGGGAATAATTACAATAAAATTGGACAATAGTTATGGTAAAATAAAACAATCTTCTGATTAACAATTTACTGGCTGGGGAGAGACTAGCAAAGCTAAATAAACTGTTACATGATTGCTTTCTGATTAGAGAGAAACATTGCCTGCCACCACTCTGTAAGCTGCAACCATTTGCACATGCTCTGGACTCTTCAAGTTAGCACAAAAATCACTTGGGAAGTTTACACCACATTGTAGACTGTGTTTAGCAAACCTTTTCCATAATATGCAGGATAATTCTCTTGATGGCCTTGGACTCACCCATTTCTCCCCACCTGCTCACTTGTAGTCTTCCAAAATAACTGAAGAATGTGCTGTAATGCAACATCCTGAGATATGGAGGAACTCACTCAAGCAGCCTCATTCTGTTCCCATCCTTTCTAGAAACAGAATGTTCTTCAGTGCTTTGGCTTACTATGCCATGAGACCCCCCAAGGTATAAAACCCAAGACAGGTCACTTTCTGGGGTCCCTCAGCTGTGGTGCAAGTGGGGCACGGCAGTAAGGCTCTATCTGCCTTTAGCAGATGGAGTGGTGGGGAACCAGCTTATCATGAATCCTAGGCTTCTCTTGTCCCTTGCCGCCTATCTGGAAATAATAAACCAACTTCATGTAACTTGCGGTATGAGTGACTGTTCTGTCTCATTGGACTTGAGCTAGTAGTAAAAGTGCAGTGAGCTGAAGTCCAGGAAGAAAATGAGCTGAAGTGGTAACCAGTGCACGGAAAACCTGTATCACATAACGTTTATAAAAAGAGTAATTATTTTTGGCTTTCTATGAAGAACAGATATTTTAAATTTTTCAGGTTCTATGATCTCTGTCACAGCTCTTCAACTCTGCTAACATAGAGCAAAGGCATTCAAAGACAATATATAAATGTAACTGTGTTTAAATTAAACTTTGTTTGCAAAACCACCTAGTGGGACAGATTTAATCTGAAAACCACAGCTTGCCAATTCCTCTGCTGGATTAATCTACACAATATTGCTGGAAATAAGAAGTAAAAATCTCCCAACACCAGTTACATGAATGGAAATTAGTAATTGAGTCACATATACAATAATTAGTCAAATGACAACATCTGCTTTCTTTTAGAATCCTGAAATGTTTCACTATTAAAACTTTCATTAAGAATTAATCTCCCATATGTATTCTATTCTTCTCTAAATACAACTAAACTTCCATAAACAATAAGCATATCGGTACAATGAGTTACACATGTATCTGTTTTTAAATCTAAAATATTGAGGGTTCCACTTCTAGTATGGTTGAGTAAGTTCCTACTAGACCCAACCTCACACAGATCATTCTGAACAAAACACAAAGGCACTGGAGAGTGAACAAAGGTAGTAGATTACAGAGGGAAGTAAAATATTCAGAGGAGAAAAAGGCTAGGCATAGGTTTGCTATTGCTCACTGGCTTTAGTCTTTAAGGAAGACCTTTGTGGTACAAAAATGATGGTCAAAATAATGACAGAAAATGAGGACTTTCCAGCCTAAAGAAACGGAGGATAGAGTTTAGGCAATCATTTCTACTATAAAATGAAGGGTGAATCTGAGAGAGGCATGAGCCAAGGTGAAGAAGCCCCAAATTCTGTATATAACCTATGCTGAATTTCTGACTTACTTGGGAACCATGGATACAAGAGACAACTTCCAGTTATGGATAAAATAACTGTCCTGGTATTTGTGCAACTGCCTATAAGACAAAGCTAAATGCCTGCTAAACACACAAAGCAAAAAATCAACAATTTGTGGAGTAACATCATATTCACAATTTTCAAGATGTAATACAATTGTTCCACATACAAGGAGCTAGGAATGTATGATATATTCCACAAAAAATAAGAATTCATTTGCAAAACAAAAACAAAATATCAGTAAAACATGAAAGATCTCTCATTAATCAATTTGACCTATTTGATGTGTACACAACATTTCCCCAACAGCAACACAAAATCAAATCTCAAGTAAGTAAAAGAAAATAACTAAGATAAATGCAGAAATAAACAACAACAAAAAAAATGACTCAACAAAGAAAATTTGTTTTGTTGTAAAGATCAACAAATTTACAAGCCACTAACTAGATTGATTAAGAAGATTGAGCAAGAAAACAAATTACTTGTATTGGTAATAAAAGAATGGTTATCATTAAAAGTACTATGAGCATGCACAGACTAATAAGACCATATTATGAACAATTTTCCATCAACAACTTAGATTAAATGGACAAAGTTCTTGAAAAGAGCAATTTACCAAAACTGAAATGAAACAAAGGACAAAATTCAAATAACCCTGTCTAGTAAATAAATTGAACCCATTTTCATAAACCTTTCAAAGAAGAAAACTCCAGGACCAGATGATATCACTAGTAAATTCTTTCAATATTTAAAGAAGAAATAACATCAAATTTACATAAACTCTGTCACAATATAGAAAATGAGAGAATACTCCTGCATTCATAGAAAAATATATTAAATAAAATAATGCTAGAAACTAATAGGCACCCATGAGCTAAGATTCAACATTTATTAACAATACTTTAGAAAATCAAATCCAGCAATACATAAATGGGGTAGTGCTTGTAGTTGAGAGGTTTTGTCACAGGAATACAAGATTGAGTTAAATTTCCAAATCAATTAATGTAATTCACTGTATTAACAGAATAAAGAAGAAAAAGTACAAATTTATTTTAAGAAGTGTGAAAGAACATTTGACAACATTTTACATTTTTTCAAAATTAAAAATATATAACAAATTCGTAACATAAGGACATTTTCTCAGTCTGGCAAAGGAAACGACATTTATGAAAAACCTAGGGCTAACAGCACACTCAGCATTGAAAACTTGAACGCTTTCTCCTCTGTGCCTAACAAGAAGAAAATGCCCATTTTCACCAATTCTATGAATGTCTTAGACATTGCAAAAAGGTATGAAATAGAAATAAAAACAAAAGGTAAGAGAGGAAGAAGTAAACTTATTTTCACATGGCCGGACTCTTTCCACATAAAATTCTTAGGACTCTACAGCACAATTATAACTAACCAGTGAACTGAGTGAGATATCAGGATACAAGGTTAATACTAAGAAGCCAACTGTATTTAACGTATTATCAACAAAAAATTTTAAAATGAACTTTAACAACTTCTCTTTGTATCATGGTCTTATAATAGTAGAATAAATTTAACAAAATAAGTGCCATGACATCTATGCTTAATTTACAACAAACATAGCTGAAATTAATGAAAACCTAAATAGCGAGGAAAAACCATCACCATGAATTGTAAGACTCCATATTTTTAAAATGTTAGTTCCTCTCAAATTGATCTATAGCTTCAAAATAATACTAGGTCAAAATCTTAGCATTTTTTGTAGAAATTGGCAATCTGATTCTAAAATATACATAGAAATACAAAAACCATAGAATTTCAAAGTGATCTTAAAACAACAAACCTGGAGGATTTAGACTAGCTGTTTTCTAGCCTTATTACAAAGCTACAGTAATCAAAAGAATATGGTTTTGGCATAAGAATCAATCTACATATTAATAGAATAAAACAATCCAGTAATAAACCCATATTTACTTGGCCATTTAGTTTCAATATAGGGACCAAAGCAAGCTGGTGGGGCAAGAAAAGTCTTTTCAATAAATGGTACTGGAGTTACTGGAAATGTATATAAAAATAATAATTACCTTAATGCCTACCTCACATTCTATGAAAAATTTAAATGGAGAAGAAACATATGCTTATACATAAACCACAAAAAGTTTATTTTCTGGACTTGAAGAGTTCAGTAAATATATCTTAGACAAGTCACAGAATATTAAAAAAAAAAGATAAATAGTCTTCTTCAAAATCAAAAACTTTTGCTCATAGATCTAAAATGTTAAGAGAGTAAGTAATGAAGCCACAGTCCATGTGAAAGTATTTGCAAAAGCATATCTTTGAGGAGGTACTGATATCTAAGTATCATAAGGTACTATGAAGATTCCAACAACTCAATACTAGAAAAGACAAACATTCCAATAATGGAAAGAGGCAAAAACTTTAGCCAGATACTTCACAAAAGTAGAAAAACAAACGGCTAATAAGCACCAGAAAAAGTATCAAGAGTTCAATATCATAAGATTTCAGAGAAATGCAAATTAAAAGCATAATGAGCTACCACTAAATATCCACCAGAATGACTAAAATTAAAAAGGTTTATATCAAGTCTTGGCAAATATGTAGAACAAACAGAACTTCCATATATTCTTGATGGGTTTGCAAAATACTAAAACTACTTTGAAAATAATTTGACCATTGTTTATAAACCTGCACATATACCTACCCTATGATTCAGCAATTCTAATACTAGGTATTTGCTCAAGAGAAATGAAAACAAATGTCACAAAAAGTTGTACAAAAATGTTTGTAGCAGTTTTTTTATATTAGCCAAGAACCGGAAACAACCACAATGTCCATTAATAGGAACATCAACAAACCATGTTACCGTTATACAATTATGTGTGTATGAGATGGAATCTCCTTGTGTGGCCCAGGCAGGAGGGCAGTGGCAGGATCCTAGTCCACTGCATTCTCCAACTCCTGGGTTCAAGTGATCCTTCTGCCTTAGTCTCCCAAATATCTGGAATTAGAGGTGTGAGCCATTGTGCCTGGCTCCTAAAGCTAGAGTTTTTATTCAGCAGTGAAAAAGAAACAGAATTCTCATACACTCAACAAAATGGAAGAATTTCAAAAATGTTACATTGAATAAAAGAAGCCTATGCGCAAATGTACCTATTGGATGATCATTTCATATTTATGAACTTCTAGAATAAACTAATTGAATACATGATGAAAAATAACCATTAACAATGTTTGCCTGGAAGGATGGAAGAAATTGATGAGGCAAGGGAAAGAGACAGCTTCGTGGAGGTGATGAAGATATCCTACTAATTGGTAAGGTTTTCTGTCATGTCGGTGTGTGCCAAAACACAGAGAATATATATTGAGATGTGTGTATTCCATTTTACATAAATTAACATAAAAACCTCAACAAATATTAAAGCCTATTTAATGATATACATTCTGGACTCTTAAGAAAAAAATGGCCATGTCTTTTCTTAAAAATGTCTTTTGAAATGTATAAAAATTCTTAAGTTTGGTCAATGGATGAATCCATGGATAAATATATGATAAATCAAACATAGTACAATGATGGTAGGATTTAGATGATAGGTATACAGAATGTCTAGAAAATGTTTCCAACTTTGAAAATGTATAAAATAAAATAATGAAATACAATAAATTATTAAATTAATGAGCAAGTTTGTGATTTCAGTTTGTTCTCATAACCTGGAATTTTGTCCTTTTTCAACAATTATTAGCTTGGGTTTGGCAGTCGTGCTGAATTAATAACAATAGTATCAATTGCTATTGCCTACTGTGCAATTGTTCAAGCAAGACATCTTGCACCAGGACCTGTTTTTCTTTGTATGACAGGAAGCACAGCATGAAGTCTCATTTGCAAAAATATGAAGTCAGTAGAAACTTACTATCCTGAATAGGAGAATCTTTCCTGGCTTGTTGAAAGTTGTATCATCCCTCTTAACTATTGGTATGCATTAGTATATGGGAAGGGATAATAGAATATGTATTAGGAGGATTTTATTGAAAGAAATGAATAAAATTATGATCTTTTTCTCCTTGACAATTTATCAGAATCTTTTGAAAGTTAGAGATGATTCTAATTGAGAGACATCTCCTAGCACAAAAATATATCAAGGGTCCTAAAAAAATTTTCCCTAAAGGAAGCTGTGATCTGGGTTGGTGATCTGCAATCACGTCAAGGGTGTAGGGTTTTGAGGGGATTTCAATCTCAGACACAAAATAGGGGACAAGCCTGGATGTAGCCCCAGGCTTAATTACCTGGCAAAACGCCCTGTTTTGAGGATTAAGGTTAAGTATATAAAGGTTAACTAAAATTGCTCTAACCTTGGAACATGGTACAAAGTTGCAAATTAGGAAATGAAATGGAGCTTTAAAGGTCATGTCAGGACTTTTTAGAAAGGATGTTCCACAGTGCAGTGAGGCAACAACAAATTATAGATTCTGGAGGATAGATCATTCTTTATAATCATTTATCTGTCTTGTATCTTTTGTCAGAAAGAAAGACCAATTTATTTGACTTGACTTCCAAACCCTTGGTCCCAGGGAAGTAAATGGGGCTACATGTTGGAGCACTGATTACCACGTTTAAGCTGCAGGGCCCAGGTTCAATCAGCTACCCTGATACAGACTCAGATTCCTCCTTGATAGAGTGGGGATAATAATGATCATAATAAAGTGTTATTGTTGGAAGTAAACTGAATTTCAAAACACTTTGAATTTAACACATAACATAAATATAAGGATTGATTATTTGAAATGTGAAGTCAAAAGAAGATCCTTAAAAATTATGACATCTTTCTTCATTTCAAGACTCAAATGTATTTTTGCACATGTTGTTAACAAGATGAAATGGGTGGCACTCAGTGATTTGGTATATTTTCTACATCTAGAATCATAGCATAGGAAGTTTTAGTAATAAAAATTATTCTCCATAATATATTTTATTTGGATTACATAAATAACATCAATAATTTCTTTATTTTAATGTATTTTTATTTTCCTAAAAATCTCTCATGAAGTTTCAAAATTACTTCAACCCTTCTGAGATCAGGATGTAAAAAAAAAAAAAAATGCTGATTTAATTAAGATTTGAGTGATCTCACAAAGATAACAATTTTCAAAAAGAAAATTTTAAAACAAAAGTAACTTATAAGAATTAAGCATCTAAAAATAAATCTGCCTCATTGCTAAAATTAAGATTACATGACATGACTAACTAAATATGCTTTATGTGTTTTTCAGTAAGTTGACAGATTTTTCTCTTTCACTTTAACTTTACCAGTTGGGATTATATCCTATGATCTATCAGTGTACTAGTTATGAAAAAATCCTAGAGGATTTGAGACAAATTGAAGTATAAGAGATGAGGAGATAGGATACTTTACAAAGTAATCTCAGAAATTGTTCAGTGCCCTAGGAAATATTTTTTTTTCATCCATTTTCCAACCTAGAACATTTGAAGCTAAAAGTTCTATCTAGGAAATTGCATACACTTTTTTCACTTCTATATTGAAAACATTGACTTGAAGGATATTGCAGGGTAGCAAAGAAGTAGCAAGAGGCTACTGATAGAGTACAGTAGTCTTATTCCTTTTTAATTTGTTGTGGCCAACTATTTCTGCCACGCCACCGAAGAACTGAAAGGTTTAACTACTGGTCGTTTTGGGGGTTTCATTCACTTCTCCTCTATTCCCTAATTTCTCCACAGAGAATGCTAGCTTCTAGCATTTTTGCAGGAAAAACGAGTTACCTCATTACTAAAATAAATATGAATAACGTAATTTCTGACACTGTCTAACATTTATAGATTAATACTATACTATCCATTTAGACAGTCCCTTAATTTTATGAAATAAATGTTTGCTTTCAAATTTCTTTTCAACACAGAGAATTTGAGTTTGGTAAAATGAGTTAGATGTCACAATTTGAGTAAAGAAATGGAAAAGGATGAAAGAGACTTTTACTTTCCTTTTTATATATTTCCCTTTTCTAAGAGGAATCCCTCCTGATGTTTCAGAAGCTATATATTGTCTGATGTTTGTAAACAAATGGGAATTAAATGCCAGCTCCATGCCACATTATATTAACTGAAAGCAAAATCAATTTAATTTTTTTCCAATTGAGTTCAATCTTTGTGACCCTTTGTCCTTCAGATTTAACAAGGAGAATGGAGTTCATTTAGATCAGAGAAACTTCAGAGAAACTTAGCATCACAGAAATAACAGACCCCTCTACTCATTGAGTCAGTATACTGTCAGAGCTAAACTGATAGCTTTATAAAGGTTTTTTTATTGTATTTAAACGAAATTTAAAAGCCTATGCATATCTTCACAGCTGAGATAGCCAATATATATCTGAAATAGAATTGTAATGTGGCTTTCTTGGAGAGTTCAGAAAAAACTTGTTACATATAAGACTTTAGTCTCAAGTTCAAGAACACTAAAAAGTGTTTCCATAATCAAAATGAAAAGGGAAAGATATGCAACCAATTATTTGTAACTGAAAAGCACCACATCAATGGCAAGAATGTGATATCAGTTTAATGACACCTATTTATACTATGCTTAATTACAAGGTCTACTGATTTTTATTTAGAA
This sequence comes from Colobus angolensis palliatus, assembly GCF_000951035.1. Classification (NCBI taxonomy): domain Eukaryota; kingdom Metazoa; phylum Chordata; class Mammalia; order Primates; family Cercopithecidae; genus Colobus; species Colobus angolensis. The sequence continues at coordinate 7,479,601 of NW_012114544.1, read as the reverse complement.
AGTGAAAGATATTTAGTCGATACAACATCCCATCTTATCTCATAAAGTTGCACTAATGTATAATATATGCAATACATTAAAATATTTTAAAATGTTAATTTTATTATTTTAATAAAGTACATAATTTATTATGTAATTGGTTGCTTTTAACATCTGACTATAGTAAGAGCATAAGTAGAGTCCTGATAGAAGCTACAGTGACAAAATTTAGCAGATTCAAAAAGTGATTTTATTGTTCTACACAAATCAGATTTAAAAACAATTATAAGACTATTAAGACTAAAGAAACCCTAAATAACATTATATATTTAAAAGTTTTATTAATAATCCAATGCATATAATCACTCTAGAAAAACTTCAACAAGGCTGGCACGGTGGCTCACGCCTGTAATTCCAGCACTTCGGGAGGCCGAGGTGGGCGGATCGCGAGGTCAGGAGATCGAAACCATCCTGGCCAACATGGTGAAATCCCATCTCTACTAAAAATACCAAAAATTAGCTGTGCGTGGTGGTGGGTGCCTACTAGGAAGGCTGAGGCAGGAGAACAGCATGAACCTGGGAGGCAGAGATTGCAGTGAGCCAAGATCGCACCACTGCACTCCAGTGTAGGTGACAGAGCCAGACTCCATCTAAAAAAAAAAAAACCTCAACAACAATATCAATACTGCTGGAAATTCTAAGTAAAATTGTCATAGACAGGAACATTTTCCAATGCCTTACCATCTCTGTGACACACAGTTTTAACATTCATAATCCCATGTAATATTATTCCAGCCTAAACATCCGGAATCTACTTGCATCATGTTCCCAAGCTTTTCAATCTGTTTTTCTTACATTAAAATATCACTTACAGCTTTATAAACCCTCGCAGGAGTATGATCATTAGTATTTTACACTTGAAACTAGAAAGAATCAGAGAGAGAAAATAATTTGCTAAAAACACATGGTCACTAAGTGTTACAGTTGCCATTACATCTAAGTTTAAATTTCTTATGCCTGTTAGACAAATCTCAATTTCTTTGATAAACTATTAATTTCCAAATTTTAGCCTTTATTAGATAAATAATTGCCTTTGAGAAACAGACATTAATTTTGACATTGCTTGGCTTTAACTCCTTATTTCCCAGAAGTTAACCGAAGGACAAATGATTAAGTGACTTAGTGCTACTTAATGTCTCCTCTGCTCTTTCATTGTTTGTTTTCCTTCTTATTGAACAAAATTTTCTCAGTAGTACTTTAACAATATGTTGCAAGTAATAATACTAACAGTAATAACAACTATAGAGCAAAGATAAACATTGGCAAATGAAAAAAAAAAGAAAAGAAAAGAAAAAAAAACAACTCCACACATTGTAGAAACAAATTCAAATACAGCTGTCCGTGGTGGCTCATGCCTGTAATCCAAGCAATTTTTGAGGCTAAGGTGAGCTGATCAGTTAAGGTCAGGAGTTCAAGACCAGCCTGGGCAACTCTGTCTCTTTTAAAAATAGAAAAATTAGCTGGGCATGGTGGTGCACACCTGTAATTCCCGCTACTTGGGACGCTGAGGCACAAGGTTCGCCTGCACCAGGTAGGCAAAGGTTGCAGCGAGACGAGATGGCATCACTGCACTCCAGCCTGGGTGACACAGTGAGACTGTCTCGAAAATAAATAAATTATATATATTCAAATATAGATGCAATAAAGATAATTGTAAAGAGATTAGACCTAAAATAAACAGTCACATAGTGGAAAAAACCATTAAATTAAGAAAAAAAAAACAGCTTTATGTGTATATAGCAAATGCAGTATACGTTACATGCAAGGATATAGGAAGGTTGGGAATGGAAAGATACGCTTGACAAAGATTATTAAAAACAGCTAGTATTACATAATAGTGTGTCCAGAATTGATGGGTTCTTGGTCTCGCTGACTTCAAGAATGAAGTTGCGGACCCTCGCAGCGAGTGTTACAGTTCTTAAAAAGATGGTATGTCCAGAGTTCGTTCCTTCAGACTCCCAGATGTGTCTGGAGCTTCTTTCTTCTGGTGGGTTTGGGGTCTCGCTGACAGGAGTGAAGCTGCAGACCTTTGCGGTAAGTGTTACAGTTCTTAAAGTCAGCGTGCACCCGGAAGTGAGCAGCAGCAAGATTTATTGCAAAGAGCAAAAGAACAAAGCCTCCACACTGTAGAAGGGGACCCCATTGAGTTGCCACTGCTGGATCCCGCAACCTGTTTTTATTCCCTTATCTGACCCCACCCACATCCTGCTGATTGGTCCATTTCACAGAGAGCTGATTGATCTGTTTTGACAGAGTGCTGATTGATGTGTTTACAATCCTTGAGCTAGACACAGAGTGCTAGATGGAAAAGTTCTCCAAGTCCTGACTAGGTTAGCTAGATACAGAGTACCAAGTGGTGTATTTACAAACCCTGAGCTAGACACAGAGTGCTGATTGCTGTATTTAGAAACCCTAAGCTAGACACAGTGCGCTGATTGGTGTATTTACAATCCCTTAGCTAGGCATAAAGGTTCTCCAATTCCCCATTAGACTCAGTAGCCCAGCTGGCTTCACCTAGTGGATTCTGCACCAGGGCTGCAGGCCGAGCTGCCTGCCAGTCCCCAGCCATGCCTGCCCTCAGCCCTTGGGCAGTAGATGGGACGGGCACCATGGAGCAGGGAGTGGCGTCCATCAGGGAGACTCGGCCTCGTCGGAGCCCCCTGTGGAAGGGGCACTCGCACATGGCGGGCTGCAAGTCCCAAGCCCTGCCCCACGGGGAGGCGGCTGAAGCCTGGCCAGAATTTGAGAACTGTGCATGTGGGCTGGCAATGCTGGGGGACCCAGCTGCAACTTCCACAGCTGCTGGCCCGGGTGCTAAGCGCCTCACTGCCCGGGCCTGCCTAGCCCATGCCCACCCCCAGGGGAACTTGTGCTGGCCTGAAGGTGAGGCCCTGGTTCCCACCCACGCCTCTCCCTCCACACCTCCCCAGCAAGCAGAGGGAGCCGGCTCCAGTCTCGGCCAGCCCAGAGAGGGCCTCCCACAGTGCAGTGGTGGGCTGAAGGGCTCCTCAAGTGCCACCAGAGTGGATGCCCAGACTGAGGAGGTGCGGGGAGTGAGGGTTGCTAGTACATTGTCATCTCTCAATAGCATTCAATCAGTTAGGCTGTTAAATCTTTTTTTTTTTTTTTTTAATATTTACTCTGGAGAAACTATAGAAGTCAAAAAGAAGCTTATATCTAAATATAGACTTATATCTGAATAAATCACAACCACACATACACAGATGCAAACACACACACTCCCCTAAGAATACACATGGCTGTTCTGAGTTGGCCTGTGTTTTGCAGGGGTGGGCTGTGGGATAGGTGGCAACCTGGGACTTAGTGAATCCAGAAGCAGCAATTAAAGGGTGGTTCAACGATAGAAGCCAGTGGTTGCTTTGGCATGTTTCCAGCATTACAGAGGACAATTATTGCCTATTTACTTACCCCCTATATCTGCAGCTATAGCCCAAGCAGCAGTGTTTGTGAAGAAATATCTAGCAGTGTATGATCCTTGGTGGGAGTAAGAATTTGAATAACATAGGATCAGATGGGATCATCAAATCCTCAACATCATTCCTCTACACACTTTACTTTAAAAAAAATTATTATTTTTTTTTTAGAGATGAGGTCCCACTATGTTGCCCAGGCTGGTCTTAAACTCCTGAACTCAAGTGATCCTCCTGCCTTGGCCTCTCAAAGTGCAAGGATTACAGGCTCAAGCTACTGCACCCGTCCAATGCCCACTTTACCTTAAGGCTCCCCAGGCTGATTGTCAATAACTGTATCTTCCTGGTCTATATTCCTTCTTGCTGGTGGTTTAAAGGTGAATCCCTGAAGAGTTCCCTTGTGAAACAAAATCAAAATAGTCTAGTCATCAGTTCTTTGTTATCTGTGGTATTTGGAGCCTCTATACTGATTCACCTCATCTATGATGCTTAACTTTGCCTGACAGACACAGACTGTACATAAGCTAATTCCCAGACACACCAGAAATAATGTTTTAACAAATTATTTGGGCATCATTTAGGACAGTCAAGTTGACATGTAAAATTACCCATCACAACAAGTGTTTAATGTACTTAAAGCATAAAACTTAAATGTGGATTGAACAAAAACTTTGTTAGAATGATTCTTTCCTTAAATTACAATAACAAAAGTATATTTAGAATAGAAGTATTGCTATGTTCCAGAAATAGTAGGAGGCATAAAACATTTTATTACCTAGAACTTATGTATATTTTCAAGTTAAAAACATGATTTTCTAAGAGACTTGATTGCTCTGTCTTATTATTTTATGACAAGATTGATTGTAGATTGCTCATAGAAGAGATGGCTCTCTCTTCTGCCAGCACACCCATCCTGCTGCCTGCTTCACATTAACATACTGAACTACTTCAAATCTGTGGTAGAGTCTCGCTTTCTTCTGGTATCTATTCTCACATTCTTTCTCAGCAATAGAGCTCTCAATAACTACTCAGAGCAAGGCAACCTGAAGCTCAATGGTCATGTGGCCATGTTCTAGCTAGTAATATAAAGCAGTTACTGTGTGTAAAACTTAGGAAGTGTTCTTAAAAGGAGGCAGTGTTTTTTGTTTCCCTTCTCCTTCTTCTTTCCCATCTCCTTCTTATTTAATCCTTCCTTTCTCTTACGTTTTACATAATAGATATGGAGTCGGGGGAGTTCAAGGAATTGTCTGGGATCATGAAGTAGAAACCATTTATTATCTCACAGTTTCTGAGGTTGGGAGTTAGGAAATGGTTTAGGCTGGGCCTGTGTTGAGGTTCTCATGAAACTAATCAAGATATTGACTGTAGCTATGGTCTCATCTAATGCTCAGGGTCTTTTTCAAGCTCATGTGGTTGTAGACAGAATTCAGTTCCTAGTAGTTGCAAGACTGAAGTGTTCTGCTTCTGGAAACAGCTCATTGTCTTGTACCCTTCTCCACAACACGGAAGTTTACTCTTCCATGGCCAAAAAGCCATGAAAAGTCTCTACTGTTTCAGGTGTCTAAGGGAAAGCCTAGAATCTTTTTAAAAATAGCTAGGCTAATTAAGACCTACAAAGGCTACGTTCTCTTTTGATAACTTGAAATCAAGAGATTAGAGACCCAAATTATATCTGCAAAATCCCTTTTCCTTTGCTTATTCTATAAGTTGTAATGACATCACCATTTTTGCCTAGATAACAGGATTATACATGGCATGTACACTAGGTAGCAGGAATCTCAAAGTAGAATTCTTCTTACCACACTGAAAAATTTATGACACCACATAATAAATTATGGGACCAGCGATGGACCACTGAAATTTGGTTTTCTTTTGTACAAGAAAGAAATATTTATATTTTCCTTATATTGCTGCTATTGTGTTTTGACAACTTGTAGTCAAAGCTAATTCTCACGGATACAATGCTTATTTTCCCAACCCTTTTAAGAAAACAAACAGCAACACCACATAGCGGCTCACTTCGGGCTCCTCATTTTCTCCCAAAAATGACATCTCCTTTCCTGTGACTTTGTTAGCTATTTGTTGGATAACATAACTGAGTTGGAAAACTTATATGTAAAATTTTCTTCTCTTGTCTGTGAAACTGATTTCTAGCTTAAAATTAACTTCATTAAAATATTTTATAACTTTCTCTGACTTGGCTCAAAGTCATAAAAATTGCTTTTTTTTTTGCCATAAATACCTGGGGAAAACATTTGCATTATGTTTTCCCCTTCCCCCTTCAGCTTGTTTTCCTCTCACTTTAGCTCCCCTTAATAATAAACAAGATTATTGGCAACAATAAATGTGGGACATGAATTTAGTATATTATCCTGAGGGAGGAGTTCTAGTTTGTCTCATTTTTCTTAGTACTCCTGGAATAATCTGCTGTTTAATTGAGAAAATGTGAAACAAAAATATAAACATTGTAGAAGATAGGATAAAACTGAGAATGTCTTAATCACCTATAATTTTTTTTTTCCATACACTTCATGTAATTTATGGTGGTTCATGATGAACAGCCTCCCTTTCTCATTTTGCCCCATTGCCTTCGTGGAGGGTCTGCTGGTTGTATTTTATTTGACTTCCTCACATTTTCCAGGACCTTAACTGTGAACTCAATTTTCAGACATTTCAGGATTTATGTTTATCCACACTATCTCTGAGAAATTTTCCTTCATGAGCTTGAGTTACTCTGAAAGTCACAATTCCTAAATAGATAACAGTTTTAAATTTTTAAAAAAGCATAAATGGAAATACACGGTTAAGGCAAGCACAAAAACTGATGTGTGTGTATAAACCTGCCACTTACCTTAGCTTCCACAAGTCTCCAACTTTTGATAGTTAGGAATATTCCTGGGAAATAGATTAGTGAATCCCATCACATTTTTCTCATGAATGACTTGCACACAGACATGTTGAAGAAATAAAATAGGAAGTAAAATTTGGGAAGGTTTGAATGAATGCTTCTAAAATAATCAACTAGAGTTCTTGAAAAGAAACATGAAATGATGCTTTTAGGAAATAATGTTGCACATAATAAAAAAAAATGCCCACTTGGGGTTTATAAACCAAGAGAATCTTTAATTCCTCAATGATTTCGTAACATAGAAACGATGATACTATCCTAAATATAGTCATTTCAGGATTAATACATTTTCACTATATTTATTTTTATTGAAAGTTTTTCTGTATCTGTAGTGAGTTTATGTAAATATCAAATGCAAGTTTATTTCAAAGTTTTCTTTAAGATATCGACCAGTAAAATTTAAATAGAATTTCAAAGACAAGGCAAAGTGCAGAAAACTGAAATAATGTAAAACCTAGAGTAGATGTATTTAATACTACTTTGAAGATTAAATATACCTAAGAATTCCATATTTTAAAAATGATTATCTGGTATTTATAAAATTAAAAAAACACTCAGTCCTTTATTTTCTTTTCAATGACTGCATATACATGATCTGTGAAACATATTAAATATGGTATCTCCAATACATGCATTTGCCAGTCATATCAGCTAGGGTTCCATTAGGAAAGCAAGACCACTATGGGTAAAAATCACTATTACAGAAATTAAGTCTTACACCATTTAAGGAGAAACTGAAGAATTGGACAATAAGGAAATGGGGAAAAAAAGATCATTAAACATCCCTGTGTAGATGTAAAAGTCAGAGCTTGCAGGAAGCTGCTAGAGCAGAACCACAAAGCAGGTGAGTATTGTTAGTTCTTTGTTGCTACTGTCTCTGAGTTTATAGCTAAGTATCTAGTTGGTTCACAGGGCCAGAAATAACTGAGGAGAACTGGTCATGGAGCAGAGAAAAGAGAACAAATTGGAACTGCACCTGTTCCTTCTCACTGCCTTAGACGGTAAGCACTTTCAAAATGAGGTGGTTTTCATTTCATCTCCTCAGTCTCAGAAGAATATCTCTTATGGCTGATTTTTACATAAAATCATACAAGGAAGGAGACTCTGGGAAGTATCAGATATTTTCAGCTTAAACTGATGAAATACAAAATTACCCACCAAACCTGCAGCTGCCCATCTTTTCAGGGTGAAATCTACCTTGTGATCATTTAGCTTAAACAACGCTCTGCACAGATGAGGAAACAGAACGGCAGAGAGGATCAGTTAATTTCCCAAGGACATACTGAGGGAGTTGATGCTTAAACAACTTTATCACTTTAAATCTCAGCTCAAGGTCTTCTTTACAAACACAACAATGTTAACTTTCTGCACTTAGGAATGGGACTGTAGATGAATTCAGTGTCACTGTAAAACTGATAGAGAAAAAGATAGTACTAAATAAGGCACTTTGCAGATTGTGGGACACTAAAGTCTGCGTACATTTTCTTACTAACTACTGTATCTTCCAGAAACAATGTAAAATACCTTTTTTCTTCTGTCAAGCTTCCACTTATAACAGATGGTTACAAGAATTTTCTTTTAAGTCATTTTAAGACATCTCATCATTTTATATTATCCTTGTCCATATTGTACTGTAAAAATCATTGAAGGTTAATGCACCTGTACTTTGAGTGACCAAGCTATGCCTGATGATTTTAAATATGATGTCACTCTTTTCCCCTCCTGTAATGACAAATTCACATTATAATTCACAGCTAAAGAATTTCTTTTTATGCCATATACCTTCTTTCAGCTTTGCATTTCAGACAGTACATAATAAATCACAGGGGAAAAATCTTTATTTTTAATATTCTCACATTTATGTATTTAATGAACATTATTGAATTTTTCAAGTACTTATTGGAATAGAGGAGAAATATTTGTGCACTATTATTTATTTCAGTCTTAGAGAATGCAGCATTTTGCTGATGCCAGAATGTTAATAATTAGCACCTCTGTTAGAAGTCAGCGCCTGATTTTCAGCAGCATTATGCTGGGAAGTTATGTTTCCCAAGTGAATGAAGAATTATACAGTTTTATTAAAGAAGAGCCTTTCCTTTGAATACAATTTTAAGAAAATCTTCAAAGGAACAAATTTAAAGCCTCAAATCAGAGTACAGCACTAATTAGTGTGTAACAATGATTTAGGCGGAGAGCACCAGGCCTTGTTAATTTTCCAGGCGCATTCTGTAGTCTCTTTGCTGTATGTTTCTTTTGATGAGTCAATTTTATCTAGGTGCAGCTTTTTATATTTTAAATACTGTCATAACACTTCTAAAGTTTTAGAGAATGGTACATACTGATTCTGAAATCTGGCAATTATCTTCTAACTCTGCATTTCAGCAACTAATTTTATGGCTCAGGTTAAATTGCTTAATTCAATTTCAAGTATTTTGCATTTCTAATATTGCTCTAAGTGGCATGTCTCTGAATAAAATAATGTAACTACCTATTTGTTTATGTAGCTTTCACACAGAAATAAAAATGTGCATCAATCATCAATTATAAATCAAGTTATTTAAGATTCAAAGGTGTCAGGAGTGTGAGTTCCCTTGATCATTCTCTATCTTGTGATGCCTTTTAGAAATTATAAAAGTTAAAATATCAGCTTGCTAATTTTAAAATGCTATGTTCTACAAATGAGTTATCAGAATAAACTGTTTTCTTCATTTAGTAAATAGTGAGGTATTGATCTGAGAATGTCATGGGAAATTAGAAAACAGTAACACCAGAATATCATATAGCTATGATTTATGACTTTGCCAATGCGAAGTAGAAATTGATTACTATTAAGGTCAATATTAAGATTCATTGACTCAAGTATACATAGTGGCAAAGGCTAAATTGAAAATCAATGCTCACATCAAGAAAATATGTATCTTCCTATGGATAAAAATATGCCAATATATCCTGTCATCCTGTTATTACCTATTATGAGAATCTAATCTTTGAAGCATGATACAAATTTTACAATTGAAAAATCATCCACTGCTGCTTATATTGGTCTCTACATCATCAATGATAGAATATTAGATTATTTCAATTAAAAATTGGCATTTATATCAAATACAAATGAATCCTAACTACAGTCTTCTAAATTATTGAAGAATCCAAACTCCCTTATGTAGTACACTGAGGAACATATTACCATAAAATTCACACCAGTGCAAACAGATACATTCTCATTCTGAAACAGCTTGGAAAATGGGTATAGCTGAATGAATATATAAATAAAGTAAAATAAAAATGACCTTTGAAGTTAAAAACTACAGACTTATAAGGCAGATATGTTAGAAAAACATATATAATTTATACTAGTTTAAATAACTGTGCTATATTACAGCCCAGCTTACCTAACATTTCTTGTGTATTTAAATTAAAATTTTAGACAATTCTAGCCCTCTTCACTTTTCTGAGACCCTTTTCCTCCATTAATTTGCTATTTTCTTTTTTTAAAAATTCTACTTGTAATTGTTTCCACTTTAAGTTAGATCAATATACTTGTCTTTTATGGATGGTCACATGACTAGCAGACAGAATATATTATTTGAAATTATAGCTGAACTCGAACAGCTTATAGAAATGTTTATTGAGAACTTGCTATTGCAAGGCTTATATGTAAGACACTTAAAACAGCAAATATGATATTACACTTGACATCCTAAAAGCAATAGCAGCTGCAGTTACAACACAGAAATAAGAGAAAAAAATAGAACTATTCCCTAGTGAATGCTTTTTAGACTATGGTGCTGGAATCAAGCGGGTTCAATAAAGATGCCTTGGGAACTACCAGGGTTAGAAGATAGGCAGGAAGGATACAGCATTATGTAATAAGTATGTAATAAGTCATTGCATATTTGTGCAATTACATAATCCTTATGGCACTCCTTTAAACAGTACAGTACACTTCTTTGAAAAGAAATATAAAAACAAGTGATTATAATAAGATACTGGTAACCTACATAGCGTTAGTTCAAACATCCTGAGATTGTCATATGTAAGTGATTCATAGATTTATATACTTTGTGTCCTCGACAACCCACTAGAATTTTCCAATATGGTTAATTTGGGGCGGGCATAGTGGCTCATGCCTGTAATCTCAGCACTTTGGGAGGCTGAGGTGGGAGGATTGCTTGAGCCCAGATGTTCGAGACCAACTTAGGCAAGAAAGTGGGACCCCATCTTTACAAAAAATAAAATAATTAGCCAGGCATGCTTGCAAATGCCTGTAGTTGCAGCTACCCAGGAGGCTAAGGCAGTAGGATCACTGGAGCCCGAGAGATCAAGGCTGCAGTGAGCTATGATTGCTTTCCAGCCTGGATGACAGAGCAAGACCCTGTCTCAACACAAAGCAAAACAAAACAAAAGAATATTGTTAATTATAGGTCATATAAAAATATAAAATAGGAATAGAATTGACAGTGGTGGAATAAAATAACAATAGAGTAGACCACAGAGCCAAACACAATATTCAACTATCGAACTGCTAGATATCCCTGCTTGACATATTATATGAATAAAGTGTGTTTTGGTAGTCAGAGTTTTCCAGGGACACAGAAGCAACAGCATACGAAGGAGAGACAGAGATAGAGAGATTTTTTGAGAGTTCTTTCTGGCTTGGAGTTGGGGGAAAGGAAGGGAGATTAGTCTTTGCTCTATAAAGGCTTTCAACTTATTGGATGAGGTCTACCCATATGATGGATGGAAATCTGCTCTACTCAAAATCCTCTGAATTAAATGTTAATCTTATCCAAAAAGCACCCTCATAGAAGCATCCAGAATAATGTTTGACGAAAAATCTGGGTACCATTGTCCAGCCAAGTTGACCGAGAAAATTAACCATTACATCTATCCCATCAATGTTATGCATTATAGGACACAATATAATTCTTTTTAATAGTTTGATTTTACAGCTTACGTGTCTTTCATCAAACTGTCATAATTATTTTATTGCTAAATATTAAGTGAAATATATTAAATATGTCAAAGGCAAAGAATGGAAGACAAAAGAAAATACATTCCAGAAACTAAATTGCCTTAATTGTAAAAATAAATTTATATATTTATTTCAAAATTAAAATAGTTACCATGAAAATTATAGAATATCATTAAACTAGTATTAAACATTCTCACATCTTAAAGTATACATTTAGACTCCAGGTTGAAACAAGTTAACCTGTTTTAAACATAATTAAAATTTCAGAAATAAAATAATATAAAAGTAGAACGCATTTTCTTTTCTTATTAAATGCATTGATATTTAAATTTTTCATGTAGCTGAATAATAAATTAATTACCTCAATAGTAAGAAATGCAGAGTAAAAGCAGATAAACACCAAAGTATGTAATCAATAAAGTTACCATAACCTGTTTAAAATCATTAGTTATTGTTATATAAATACACCTTTAAAAACTAAACCTTAAAAATACACGTTAAAAACTATTAATTTATGTCTTTTATTATTTTGTTCTGGGTAATAAAATGAAGCTTTAAATATTAAATAGTGTCAAAGTGTTTTAGTTAATGTAGTTTTAATTCCATAATTAAAAATTCAGCACTCTATCATATTTACCCCAGGCCACCATGAGCTCATTATAAAGTCAGGTGTCAAAGATACAATCATTAATTCACAAATTCTTAAAGCTGCTGCTAATTGCCAGCTACTCTTCTAGATACTAAGGATAGTTTCTGAACAAAGCAGATCCAGTACCTTTTCTTGTCAGGAAAACAGACAATTAGCAAATAACACACCATTTCTATATAGTTACAATTGTGGCAAGTAATCACAAAGAACCTCCAATCTGACTAGGAAAAATTACTACAGCTGGTAGAATAAACTACCTTAGTTCCTGGGGTATAAACTCAAACTTTTGTGTATCAGTTACGTATTCCACAAAGGGATGTAGTTTATGCCTTTGAAATGCCCCCTTTCCAACTTCTGATTGTGTCCAACCAAAAGACGAGCTTGCTTTAGGCTTTTTCAGGATCCTTAGAACAACAATAGTTACACAGTGTTGTCAGAATGGCTATAGACAAGTATGGTTAAAAAAATCGATGTAGCAATTCAAATTTTTTTGATTTTTTAGGCATAATGAGAGTCAAAAGATAGAATAAGAAAACCCACCTTTAAGGATTTCTGGAATAAAAATGTACTGGAAGAAAGAGTATGGCAATGTCTAAAAAAGATGGTAATGCATTATTTTCTCTCTAATATAAAATGTAGATGTTATTGTAGGGTGGCAATTGTAACACAGTTGACAGAAACACTGATATGTATTAGATTGGTTATGTTTGTGAACATTGCATCCCAAATAAAGACAACACATTGAAACAGCAATGCTCAAATTCAATTCTTTCTCTAGTCAATTCAATTGCCTTTAATTATTAAAAATTTTTTTCCTACAGATAAAACTGATCAAGTAATCTGAGATCAACACCAAAGCATGGAATCAATAAAGATACCATAACATGTTTTACATAAATACAGCTTAAAAAACTAAACCTTAAAAATAAACATTAAAAAGACATTAATTTATGTCTTTTATTATTTTGTTCTGGGTAATAAAATGAAGCTTTAAATATAAAATAATGTCAAAGTATTTTAGTTAATGTAGTTTTAATTTATATTAAATTATAATGGTCTATGCCTTAACGGAAAGTCTTGGAAAGTGTTAAAAAGTCCTCATATTCCAATAACATTCATCAACATAATAGAAAAGATATTTAAGCATTTAAAGAGTAAATTGCTCTTTAAGCATGGAAAGAGCAAGAAAACAGTATAACAAAAATCACTATTGCTTGATATAAGGATAAATGGATGGATGGATGGTAGTTACATAGTGGGTCAGTGAAAATGCTAATGACTTTCGTTCTTTTAGAGCGAGAGCTTGAGCTTTTCTTACCCCCCACATTACATGCCAGTCCATAAAACTACTTCTACTGTTTGAGCATTATCAAACTCGCATCTTTTTCCGCTAATAGTTCCCAACTGTCTGATGTCTCACTCTTCTCTGACTCTGTTACTGAATGATACCGTAGTCAAATCCTTTTTTAGCCTTAAGAAAAGATGAGAAAAAAAAGCAACAAAATATCATTTTCATTTAGGAAAATCATGTTTGAATGATCATATAATAGCAGAGTGAAGCTGCTACTATGAGCTTCCATTTGGAATTTTTTTTGAGGACTCAGTTATTTTTACTCATTGTCACCCAATTTTTGTTTTATAAAAGAGCCACCAATTACCACAAGAACTTCATTTTACTTCTACAGTTTTCTGCCCCAGAATAGTGGCTCTTAGCATAAGAATTCCAAAAACACTTTAAGAGTGAGAGACAGAGATTTTTATTGGTAAAAATCATGGAGCAGAAAAGTAATGTCATTCTATCCATTGATCTAATCTTGTACTCAAGTGAATGAAAACTTTCTTAATTTCTATCTGAGTAGCAGGATTCCAAAAGTACAGCATGAGGCAAGGCATAATAACGCTATTTAACTTTGAGTGATTATCACTAAATGCAGCTACTGGTAAAATAAATGTTATTACCACTGGTAAGAAAAAAAAGAGAAAGAAAGAGTATTGAGTCTGAAATGATAGATTAAATTATAAAGAATTAGAACAACAAGTGCACTTACAGCTACATTTCCAAAACTGTGTTGAACCTCATTATAAATAGAATCAGCAGCTGCAGTGAGAGGTCTGTAGCTTTACTAATAAATCTGCTCCACTTTCAGTTCAGATGGAAAATAGTAAAGACACAAGGATAGCTGATAGTACATTTACACTAAAATATGTCACAAGTTGTGTAGCACAATAATATATCAATTGAACATACAAATGTAGAAGTGTTTTGTAATGAACCCTGTTACATATCTTGAAGAATCCTTGGCATGGCAAAGAACCCTTTAAATATGCTTTTAACACAGTAACACAGGAATTGGATGCAGCAATTGTTCCCTCCACCTGAGTCTTATGGTTGCAAGATTGCCTGGAGAACAATTCTCTGCAATCCAATACAAATTTAGACTCTAAACTGTAGCACGATACTTTATGGTAAATTATTTAAAACTTCCAGTGCATTCAGTGAAATGTGTATTCACATCTGTCTTTGTAAATAACATGTTTTTTCTTCATGTACTGAATTATGAAAGCTATAACCAGTTCATCTTGAACAATCCTGCCCTTTTTCCTGACACATTATTTACCTACATTATTTTGGAAAGATCATCTTACATACCACCCAGAAATATTCAGGCTCTGGAGATACTATTAGTGAGAAAACATTTCATTAGCAAATTCTGTCCCTCAGATGCAGGTATTCCACTTTCAACATGTTAAAACTTGTTTACATCACATTATATTCTCATCTCTCATAAAATAACACTTCTACAGTTTTCCAAGGCATTTAGATTGTTGACCTGAAAATGCCTCTCCACATGATAATAATAGACAAAGTAATTCTACATTTTTGTTGTAGCCATACTTTGAGGGTTGTAATTAATTATGTTAGATGATTACTAACAGCCTATAAAAAATAAAGTCTAGAAAATTGTTTCAATTTTGAGCTTTGCTCATTCAGCCCTAGTTCCAAAAACTTTTTGTTGTTTTGCAGAGAAAATAAATACTTCAAT
This sequence comes from Colobus angolensis palliatus, assembly GCF_000951035.1. NCBI lineage: Eukaryota > Metazoa > Chordata > Mammalia > Primates > Cercopithecidae > Colobus > Colobus angolensis. Next base: position 7,464,555 of record NW_012114544.1, on the reverse strand, counting down.
TCAATGTCTGATGTGTGAACTTTGAATGTTAGCCAGGCACTAAAGCACATAACGAAGCAAGTGACCTTTTCATCGTTCAGTGATGGCTGCATGTGATAGCAGTTCCCCAAGATGCATGTTTCGTACACAGGGTTATGTCTAATCATTTTGCTTACCATGTCTCAGCATGGACCCATTTGGGAAAAGCAACAACCTTTTTTATTTAATCTACTAATCAATGGAATATAGATCCATGTTGAAAAATAATACCATCTTGCTAATAAAACTGAAGCAAATTCAATAAAATGGAGATTCACACTGATCTCAATTATATGAGTGCCTCACTAATACTCTTGCTTATATAATGTAAATAATTCATGTGACCTATGTATTTTTAAATTCTTAATTATTGAAAAATATTATCCATCAATAGCATTAAGAAGTCTTATAATCCTTATAGTTGCACAGCTTAAGCAATTGATAATTGTTCCATTTTTTCTCAAAACCTAATTATATTGAAAAATTTTCATCATCAAGTCTTTATTAAACTTCTAAACATTAAAATATAACTTATCACAAAATTTCACTTTGTTAAGAAATCTTTTCTCTCAAACATCTAAACTTATTTTTCTACGATTTCAAACACAGTGGCAATGTATATATAAAATTAAAGTAACATGTTACTCATATCACTGGCTTTGGCTAGGTTGATAGAATAACTTATTTTAATTATTCTAAATTAAAAACTGAAATATATAATTTACAATCAATAAATATAATCCAAACTTTATTTTACTATCACTTAATTTCATTGCATATAGTTTAATCAAAATGCTGTGCAGTGGAGTCTTCCAGACTCTATCAAAAATTAAGTCTATCAAACTTATATTTCATATTTGTACCACTTTTCTTTTTAAATCTTTTTTTTTTTTTTTTGAGACGGAGTCTCTCTCTGTTGCCCGGGCTGGAGTGCAGTGGCCGGACCTCAGCTCACTGCAAGCTCCGCCTCCCGGGTTTACGCCATTCTCCTGCCTCAGCCTCCCAAGTGGCTGGGACTACAGGCGCCTGCCACCTCGCCCGGCTAGTTTTTTGTATTTTTTTAGTAGAGACGGGGTTTCACCGTGTTAGCCAGGATGGTCTCGATCTCCTGACCTCGTGATCCGCCCGTTTCGGCCTCCCAAAGTGCTGGGATTACAGGCTTGAGCCACCGCGCCCGGCCTCTTTTTAAATCTTTATGAGTTATTATTGATATATAAAAAGTAGCATAAATTCAAATTGTACAATTTATACATTTTGACATACGCATACACCTGTGATGCCATCACCACAATCAAGACATTAAACATATTCATCACCTCTTAACACACACACACACAGAAACGTTCAATACACAAAGCACAAAACAACACATGGAAATCTTTATATCAGTTTTTTAGTAAAGAAAATCCCAATGTGAGTAGGTAACTCATTATTGCTAAGAAATAAAAATTTGTGTAACAATATGGTAAATAATTACTCAAGTTGTTTATTCCCTGGGCTATTTACTAGTGACACATATTTTACTTTTTTCTATGAAAATGTGTTTGTAAAATATACTAAAACACTTTGATAAAAATTAAGGGTTTGCTAAAAATTAAGTCTTTTCTGAAACATTATTATGGAGCTTCACAAGAACTTAAGAGAAAGTCTTATCATAGTATACTATAACCAATAGAAATTTCTTGTGTATTATATAAAATCTTAAAAAATGTAATAATATACATATGTGCAATACATTCTTTCACACTCTGAGGTTGACTCTGTATGATTTTCTGGCATTGAATAGTCTACACATGCTTTCTGCTATGTGTTTCATGAAAGGGCCTATGACCCCAAATGCTGAAGGAGCCAGGAAACCAAAAAGGAGACAGACAAATCCAGTTTGTTGGTATTCAGTGATGTATTGAGGAAACTTACAGGCAGAAGCGTGGTCTTAGGCAGTGTGGATCTCTGCACCATTATTCCTTAGACCCAAGGCTTCTATACCATAGGGAAACAATATGTATGTGCGCCAGCAAGACAATTAAAGAATGCTGTATACATCATAGCCTGTAATTTGTGTGATACCATCAGGTTTCTTTGTTTCTGTTTTTTTTTTGTTTTTGTTTTTGAGATGGAGTTTCGCTCATGTTGCCCAGGCTAGAGTGCAATGGCACGTTCTTGGCTCACGGCAACCTCCGTCTCCCGGGTTCAAGCAATTCTCCTGCCTCAGCCTCCCAAGTAGCTGAGACTACCGGCATATACCACCACGCCCGGCTGATTTTGTATTTTTAGTAGAGATGGGGTTTCTCCATGTTGGTCAGTCTGGTCTCGATCTCCTGACCTCTGGTGATCTGCCCGCCTCAGCCTCCCAAAGTGCTGGGATCACAGGTGTGAGCTACCACGCCCAGTCTTCTTTGTTCTTATACTAGGAACAGTAAATAAAATTGAAACCAGGAGGCATTCATGGGACTGGGGCCTATCAGAAGTTATCATGGCAGATTAGCATCCAGGATGGAATCATTTTTGTCTCCACATTATGGTATCAATTTGAACTTAGAGTAGCAATATAAGTGGCAATTGGGAAGGCATTATTTGTCTTCTTTTTCAGATTTGGGAAAAAATGATCTAACATAATAAGGAGATGTGCTCAAAGTCACAGACATAAGGAGTTATAAAGCTGGGGTAGAACATGGACTATCAGACTCCTGAAAAGGATTTTTTTTTGTACGAAAGACTGCTGCCATCCCAGCATTCATGCATAGAAAACTGCTAGACCTGCTGTGAAAACTTGTCTAATGGTGCAAAGGATTAACTTAACTCTGAATTCCTTTAAAGCTTATGAATGAATACAAGAAATGAAGTCTTTAACTACTTGAAAATCTTAAAAACCCCTTCTCATATTTGATTTTTTTCTGTCACCATGGAAATGGCGCATTCATTTAACTTTGGTGTTAACCATTGACAACCACCTTACGATTTACCCATTTGGTGGTGTTAGTTCTAGTTAAAGCTAACAATTTCGGTGAGAATATGTACAGCACTCTCTAAGATATAACATTCTATGGGGGACTCTACAAAATTGAAAATGTCAATTTGAAAAGTGTCAGTACCTACGTGACACACAGAAACACATGCACACACACATCACTCACTTGATAGTGTTAAAGTCTTTAGACAAATTAAATTTATCAGAGTTTTTTTGAGCAAAAGAGTACTCATAAATCAGGGAGCACCCTGAATCAGTAAAGGTTCGGAAAGCTAGCAAGTGGGCAGACAATATTTATATAGAGAAAAAGGAACTGACATTACAAAAATAGCCTGATTGGCAGCCTTAGCTTTATTTGGACACGTTTGAGTAGTTTGCATCCTGTGACTGGCTGAAAGCTCAGCTACTATGATTGGCTGAGACTCAGTTATTTGTTGTAAGAATATAGTCTCATTAGGTTGCAGGTTGTTTACATATTGGGTTGGGTTAAGTTCACTACAAAGGAAGGCAGGTTTAGGCCCAATTTATTATAATTTAACATTACTCAAAAGTTTAAGAAGTTATAAATGTATTTTCCTTTTTGATGAAAAGGGGTAGGGGAAAGGAAAGGATGCACGGCCAGGATAAAAAAAAAAAAAAAAAAAAAAAAAAAAGTCAGGAATAGATCCTAAGTGGAAGAAAAAATAGTCAGTAGTGAATAATGATTGCATAGTCAAATACATTATCTGTATACACAACTAGATTCAACATCCATTCTGTATTTCACAGGCCTCCATCTCACTTCTCTTTGTGCTCTCTTTTTCTACTTCTCAGAGTAATTACATTAACACTGATTTCTTGCTCTTTGCTTTTCTTCTGCCACCTTCGGAAGGTTTGTTTTCTCTCCTTACCAAAGGTACCTCGGTTTTACTTTGCATTATTTCCCTGGCTTCTCAGAACTGAACTCTTTATAGCCCTGAATCTCGTACTGATGCATTTCTTTTTACCGCTAACTCCCCTCTTTAAATTATGAAAGAGAGAGAGAGAGAGAGCATGCGTGCCTGTGATAATTGACTCAAGTTATCCTACATATATCTAGGAAATTTTAACACTGCATATGCAAAGACTCACGATATAGCTGAAGCTTATCATGAGTAATAAATGACCAGACAAGGTGGTTCTATCCCCAACAGGAAAATTCTCAAGTTAGAAAAATAGTAATAAACCCGAGCAGCCTCATAGACAGTAGATTTATGCTTTATAGCTGTTAAAGCCCCACATTTAACCAGCCAGTGGGGCAGAATCATTTCCCATGGATCATAAATCACTTGCTTTTCTACAGTACTCAGTGTTCACCTTCATGTTACTACTAAGACAAATGCTAGCTTGTAGTTCAAAGAAATTTGCATTATGCGGTAGAATTATATGAATTGCCCATCCAGTTCTCCTGAGTGCCTGCAGATTGTCATAAAATAACAAGAGCAATACTATATTATGGAATTGCTGCTCACAGCGCTACTCTTGATGGTGAGCCAAAGTACTGGAGAGCTTTAGAGTTTAGTTAGAACTTTAGAGTTAGGCCATAAAAACACGTTTCAGAAATATATGGTTATTTGAAAAGCTTGTGTTCATTTTTCAACAGACCAAATGAAGCATGCAATTCGTGGAAACAGCATCAAACACAATGTTTTCCACCTAATTCTCAGCAATTTCTAGTAGCCAGGATAACAGAAAATCACAAGAAATCTGAGACAATTGACTTCAGAAAATGAATTAACACTAAATCTTAGATCAATAAAAAAGAAGCACAAGCAAACCCTTTCATAGATATGAGCAGCCAAAAACATGTTTGGTAAAATGCTAAGAATGAAAAATATGAGATAACCTCACTTGTAATTTGCTATAACATTTGTTAAAGGTCTCCTTTGGTGATAATAGATTACTACTCTCATGTCACTCCAAGAATCTATTTTTGTAATAATATGACCCCATAGTCTATGAATGAAGAAACCGCCATCTTTACTATTACACATGCAAGTAAATCTAAATTATTTCACATAAAATGTCATGGCATAAAATATATTCAAAAGGCCAGTAAATATTTATATATTCCATGTGTTTCATCCAAAATAATTCCTTGGTACATGTATGTTCACCTCTCTCTCCAAAAATAACCTTGGAATTGAAGCACATGTTCAAAATTGAGTAGTTAGAGCCCAGATATCACCAAAATATTTCTGAAGTTAAAGCATCTAAAGAGGCTGAGAACAGTTTGATAAAAATACAGGCCTGAGGGGGAAAAAAAAAATCTTCCCTGTGGAGCTTCAGAAAGGCTCCAAACTTGGATGGTTACACATTTAGAGAACGGGAGTGAGAGGCAGAACAGTAACTGCAGTAACCATATTTGGAACACCTGGATCATGCAGCCTACTACCACCTCCACCACCACCACACAGTCAGGGAGAATAATAGAAGTGCTGCTGTCTCTCCAAGAAAAGACAGATTTTGCATTTTAGAAGACTTCCATAATTTAGATAAATTCCTAGTGGGAACGTTAGGGTATAAGATAAAGGCTTTATGAAGAGAGTACATGTATCTTGGGGTATAAGAGTTTGTGCACTGAGGTGAATCCTGCCTGCTGACACACCTCACTTATTCACTGAGTCCTCCCAGTCAGCCCTCCCAGTCAGAAGATTCTGGAAGGGAAACAAACCCATCCCAAAGAAAGGAAATCCCTTCCAATACCTATATTAGCCAATCTTCTCTTTCATTCACAAATATAAACTAACCACCAATGATCTCCAAATAACCAAAGAGAGGGAACAAAATACAAAGAACAAACAAATTAAACAAAGAAGAAACCGTGATAATTCAGAAAATACTAGTGAAATTGAAGATAATTCTACTCAGTAATTTTAGATTGATTAGAGAAGATATTCCATCAAAACTATTAAAAAAGCAGCAACATTTAAAAAAATTCAAAATACAAAATAAACATTATTGGTAATTAAAATTCAATAATAGCAAATATAATAAAAATACAACAGTGAAAAAATCTTGCAGATCACCAAGTCAAAAAATGAAGGGATAGAATGAACGAGAAAAAGTAGGGGAGGCAGTATAAATCCAAAAGACAAAAAACATTGGTCTAGTATAAAGTAAATAAATAGAAAAAAAGGAAATATACAATGGGAAAAATTACTCTTAAACACAATAAAATGCTCCAAGTCTGAAAATAAAACATTTTTAAACTGAGACCACTTTCTAATTGCCAAGCAGAGAACAATGAAAGAAGCAAAAGAGTGAAGAGTACCTCTACACAAAACCTATTCATTTAAAAATAAGTAGCTATAGGACTCTGATAAGAACATCTTTAAAAATAGTAACAACGGGAACACCACAACACTGTTATTTTGTTGTTGTTGCTGTTTTTTAGATGGAGTCTTGCTCTGTTGCCCAGGCTGGAGTGCAGTGGTACAATCTCAGGTCACTGCAATCTCTGCCTCAAGGGTTGAAATGAGTCTCCTGCCTCAGCCTCCCAAGTAGCTGGGACTAAAGGCATGTGCCACATGCCTGCCTAGTTTTTGTATTCTTAGTAGAGATGGGGTTTGGTCATATTGGCCAGGTTGGTCTCAAATTCCTGACCTCAAGTGATCCGCCCGCCTCGGCCTCCCAAAGTGTTGAGATTACAGGTGTGAGTCACCGCGCTTGGTCCACAACACAGTTTATAATAACATGTGTGGTAGGTGAAAGTAAAATGCTTCTTGTGTCAGCAAAAAGGCATAAAATAACATGTTCAACAAATATTTGAGTCTTGCTATGAGTTAGGCATCATTCTAAGTGTTGAAGCTCTAGCTATGCAGAAAAGACAAATATCAGGTTCTTCATGAAGCTTGTATTCCACGTGATGGAAAATAAGTAATAAAATAAATAAGTAATCTAAAGTAATAAATATTATCAAGAAAATAAATCTGTTTGTTCAGGAGGATAACAATTGATAAAGGTGAAATACAGGAAAGTTTGCAATTTTACAATTTGATGACTTAAAAAAAAATCTAGAGAGCAAAGTTAATGTTCCCAGTGTAAACAAACTAAAACTTAGCCTAACGCTGGGTTGTCAGACATCCAAAGTTCATATTCCTGTAAACAGGAGTGCATAAACATAGAAGTAATTTCTAACAATATTTATTACTGTAATTACTACTATCATAAATATTGTTAGATTTATAGTAATATTATATTACTAGACAATATTATTAAAACAATATTTATTGTTTCTCACAATGTATATTACATTGTTTTCTAAGGGGAAATAATATACTAGGGTTAATACTAGGGTTTCCTTATCTATAAAGGAGGATTTAAATACTTTCTCAAGTACTATCAATCCAAAAATTCTGTGATATTGCAAAACATTCAAATTTGAAAATCACTTAAGTTAAAACATGTAAAATATATTTAAAATATGGCCACCTGTATCTAAATATGTTCATTGGATTTAAAATAATAAACACTCCCACCAATAGGAAATTGTTTAAAGAATTACATTTTGTAAGTCAATGGCATATTAAGTAGCCATACAAAGGATGAAAAGCATTTCATTCTAAGAAGACAAAATCAAGTTGAATAAAACAAAAATCAACTTAAAATGCAATATCATCTTATATTGGAAATACACAAAACAATGTTAATAATGGTGTTCAATAATAAAACCTATTATGTAGGTTTTAAACAGATTATTTACTATATCATGTGCAATTATTAGTTTTAACACATTTTAAATAACTAATCAAAAATAAGTAAAATTATACAGACTAAACTAAAAGTATCCAAGACACCTTACATTTTTAAAAAGTTTCTTAAAAATATGAGATACCATTTCAATTGCATAAGATCACAAAATAAAACTATGTAGTTTATACATATATAAGCAAAATGTAATTTAAAGTATTTGAAAATACTAGTATATATATGCAACTGTTGGCTGAAATATCATGAGAAGGACTTTAGAATCAGAGTTAGGGTCAGAAAAAAAGATGTATGAAAAAGAACATTAGCCTTTAGTCTTATTTGCTTCTGTAATTTAATTGTTATTTAATGAGAATGTATTACTTCTATAAAAGTAATGGAAAAGATGTCTCTATATTTACACATGTATGAACAACTGGAATTATATATATATGCCATTTTATATATGATATTTACATCTGTATGACATGACATTTTAATAACATTTAACTTTGAGTTAAGAAGTTAAACAAGTTGCAATTTTACTGCTTAATTTATAGATCAATGTTTGATTCATTTATAAAAAAGATATATTGTATTATAACTATTTTAATAGAATAATCTAAATATTCAGACATTTAACTTGGATTAAAAAAACAGTATCAATGAGTAACAATTTGGGAATTTTAACATATTTGTGAAAGTAATTGTTCTTCACTGAAATTTATAGCACAATAGATTACCATAGCTGAAAAATATTAAATTTTTAATTTATTTTAGTACTTGTCTATTCAGCCTGCAATATTATCTCTAAAATCTATGGACAGAAGGTGAGAATCAATTTAAATTTTTAAAATGAAATAGATATGCAAAATATGTTCAGAGAAAAACAGGTACTGAGTTTCACAGAAGAAAGTCATGTATTGAGCAAGACAGTCATTGTACCAGCACTGGTCGACTCCCCTCTGGACTCGGAATGATGATAAAATACATTTTCGTGTTATTTGGGGCATTATATTTTGGATCTCTTTCTTAGACCAGATTATCCTGAAATTTAACTAATAAATCCTTAAACGAAGACATACTTTTCAGTGCTATCTGAAAGTGAAAAAGGATAGACAGTCCCTTAACTAAGTCCTAAGCATTAATAATTCAGAAGTAAAGGGCATTTTACACTAACATTTTAATCTTCTTCCTTAATTGTACACATCCACTGAGTAGCTAAATTCCTCCTTGTACTTTGATCTTCCACAAATTCTTTAAAAACTTTCCCCCCAATTTAATGCAATTCAGCAAACATTTAATTTGATCTAATTGCTTTTGCAGTTCAGAAAGCACAACCGTGACACAATAAACTTGAAAAATTAGCAACTGGTCATGCATGGGTTCTGAAGAAATGCATATTTTTCTCAGGTTCTCCAATCATGATATTTAAGAGTAATATAAAGTATTAAGCTTTTATACAAAATTCAATGCTTTTTTGGTCCATTTTAATGACAAATGTGACATTAGCCAAAATTTAAAATTTTGGTTAATCTAAAGTTATTTGTGAAGTATAGTGATCCAAAATGGTGGCAAAATTGTCCATTTAAAAATGTTTTACTGCTGATGAACCATGTTATATTCCAAGTGTCACTTTGTATTTTCTAACTTCCGTTTCTGAACAAAAATTGAAAGAGAAAATTGACTTTTAAACTTTCACATTAAAATCTTTTTTGCTGTATACAATTCAGATCACATATATATAGACATGTCCTAGAAAAAAATGGTAATTTGCAAATGCAAACTAAAATGAAGTCTATACAATGAAAACAATTAGTGTGGCCTGATAATCAATTATAGCTAATAAGACTACCCAAAGAATCGTGTGTCTCCACTAACCCGACCTCCGTGACGACAAACAATGGGAACAAAGCTGAGCATGTAGCACCTTGAGAAAATCTTCTCCATGTGGCCCACAGACACTGCTGCCTTTGACCTTGTACACACCAGCCATCATCTTCCTTTACCCAGACTAGTTCAACAGCTTTCTGATTTTAGTTTTTCAGTTTTTCCCGTTTACATCTATAACAGCATCTCTACCCACCAGAGAAAATGAGTTTGTGTAAAGGAAAATGTGTTATTTTTTAAGACATAAAATCAAAATCCTCCAAAGACTTCGCCTTGCAACCCAAATAAAATCCTAACTCTGTAGGCCAGGCCCAAAACTTCCCACATCATTTCTGACTTCATCCCATTCTAGAACTACTGCTTGTGCCCGCCCACTGTTTCTCATTCTGTCAGACTTGCCAACCTCATTCCTTTAGCAGAGCTTCTTGTACTTGCTGATGTCATCTGCCTGTAGACTGAACAAGACCATTTCCCTCCAGTTTTTTTTTCTTGAACTCGAATGTCATCTTACTCACAACACTGACCATCTTATTAAAGCAATCCCAGCCCCCGTCATCCAACCATCTTTGTTCTTTATCACATTGTGGATTTTATCTTCTAATTTAATACTTAGATTTACCTTATCTAATTTATTTTTTCTATGATTATTGTCAACCTGCTTCTCCTAGGCAAGACATTTCCTTATTGTCACTGTAACACTAGTGCATAATTCAATGACTGGAAGAAAGGAGACAGAACAAATATTTGTAAACTGACTCATTGATTAATGTCATTTCTAGTTCCACTCTATTTCTCTCTGGACCTCCTCTTGAAACACTGAATAATGAAACTGCTAGATAGTTCCAATATTCCTCAGCTTATCATTCACACTTCTTACCTATCTCCCCTTTATGAGCTATAAAAATTCCTAAACTCTATCTTCCAACATACAACTCTGATCTTAATTAGAGTCTTTTTTCTTGTTTAGTTTGATATTATAAGGGAGAGGATTATCTTTTGATTTTAAAAGAACAGGGATGATCTATTTTCACATCTGTTTATGCTTAATAGGTATTATTCTGTTTCCACTATTTCTAATATTATTTGTTATATTAGTATCAAAGTCTTACTCTGTTATTTTTAAATTTATCCTGTTTTTTGGATACCAGATTCTGCTATTGTATTTACTGTCTGTCCTTCAAATGCTTGCTGATTTTTTAATTCTTCTATTCTACGTAGTATTGGTTTGTTCAATTTAGTTAAATAAATAATAAATAGATAAACAGTTAAAGTTGCTTCAAATATGCCAGTTACAAGGAGTTTAGAAATTGAATAGAGTCAGGCATATTTTCAAGAAGATTTCCACATTTTAATAAGATAAAGAATAAAATAAATAATAATTTTATTACATGGAGGAGGAGATGTAAATGAGATTTATAATAAATATTTGGTGTGAAATAGATAATTTGTAATTTTACTAATTATATCATATATTATGAATGACATGTTTGGTACATTAAGGCTACAGAGTCCTTTGACAAACTTTAGTAAAGCAGGTTATCTGATCAATCACTTATGTTTCTCTCCATGAAATTAGCAGATATCAAAGTGAACTTTTTGCTTATGAGGTATTCTCTTCTGACAACACTGAACAGACAAATAAAAAAGTATTTAAGTTGTCATGGTCTTCTATTATTTTACTTTACACTTCATTTGTTTCTGTTACATAGCCTTGTACTTTATTATTACCCATTGTTACTAACAGGCATATTCAATTCTGTTCCAATAAAAGTTTCTGTCATCTATTAACTATGAAACTAATGACTGTAACATGTAACAGGTTTAATTGTATGTATTGATTCTAAAGTGTTTATCTCTTTGTTTGTTCCTAATCCAGTTAACTCTATTTATAATTTATTGATGAGCTAATTGACTTAATGTTGCAAAAGAAAATCTTTTAAAATCTACAGGTGATGTTTAACATCATTCATGTTACTTTGCACTTGCAAGGCATATAACATTATTTCACATTTAAAACAACATTAAATATTACTCCTTGTTTTGACCTTCAGAATTCTTTATAACAGTGAAAGGTACTATATACCAATGGGCATGTTATAAAATCCCTTTAATATTTACATGACTCATTTCTGTGACAAGAAGGTATTATTGATTTTCTCTCTGTGTGCGCACACACATGTGCACACACACACACACTCACACACATACCTGTATATGAAACTTTGGTTTTAGTTATGTTTCCATTTTTCAATATATCTATTCTAACCATTGGAATATCTTAGCATAAATTCCCATTAGATCTTACTAGATCTTGATGTTTTTAGTCATATACCTGTAAAAGCAGTTTGGTAGTGTGGTTTTACTCCACAGACAGAGTGAATGTTATAACTGATCACATATTTACTTAACAAATGGACTTCAGAAAGCTCATCATCAAATTTGTGGCCCATCTAAACCAGGTATGTGCCTTAATACCATTCCCAAATTCACTTTAAAATGACATTTTTCCTTTTCTTACCTATCATAATCAGTATGCAATATACATTAAAAAAAGAAATTATGTGTATAAACACACACACACACACACACAGATACATACCCTTATCTACTTTTGCCTTTTTTCATGATCTCTACAGACACTCTAGTGCAAGTTCTCACCATTGCTCCTGGGATTTGCCATACCCTATAGCTACCTGAATGATCTCTCCATTCATTATTGTTTACTTCTAATGCAAGTGATTCTGTGTCCCCTGCTTAAAACACCTGACAGGCTACTCCCACACTAGAGTATTCTCAACTACAAATTTTGCATCATCTGATGCTTTTTGTCTCTTCAGCTTTATTGTGCGGTTTGCCATTCTTTCCTTGATTTTAATGCTAACACTCCAGTCCCATTAACCTTCTGTCCTTTACTTCTAAGGTTTTTTTCTCTCTCTGCTGTGCTTCCCTGGCCACACTTAGAACTCTCACTTATGCTCTTCCCTGGTATTTGCTCCGTCCTGGCATTCTCCCTGGCCCACCTTCCAGTCTGAAATTCAGTGGCACATCTTTGAAAATGCCTTCCTTGACTTAATTTAAAATTAGGACTGCTATCGTAGTGTTTTACAGCATTTCTGTTTTTGCATCATAGAGAATAATTTGCTCTCTTTCTCATCATGTTTTTAACAGTTTTTGTCTTTTTTTTTTTTTTCTCATCAATTTGCAAGCTCCTTGTGGTCAGAAGATGTGTACATCTGATTAAACATGAACTCTGTGGTGCTTAGAACACAGCTTAGGGCATATAGACCCTTAACTATTCAATTATAAATGAAAGAATGTTCCTTCAAACACTTAAGATAGGAATAATATACTGTCATTTTTAAAAAGCCTTTCGATTTTGAGTAAATATTCAAGTTATTTCAATATTAAGCTTGGGTCTCCACAGATGATTAAAATATTTATTCAAAAATTTTACACATGTATTATTTTTATTAAAAAAGCAAGATTGTGCTTTTTGTATATTGAACCTAAAAGTAATTAGGCAACTGAGCCTGAACTGAATAGAATACAAACTTTGAAAAAATTGTGTCTGATTTTCCTAGCTTTTCCTATTTGGAGACATTTCATAGTTTTAAATATTACGTTTATTAAATAAAATGGGTAAGCAGAAAAAAGAAATTTTTTTATAAGAAAGAAGGCTATTTGCTCCTTTTCATCTATTTTGTAATTAAAATAAAAGTTCACAGAAAATAATACATTTTTTTTTTTTTTTTTTTTTTTTTCTGAGACGGAGTCTCACTCTGTCGCCCGGGCTGGAGTGCAGTGGCCGGATCTCAGCTCACTGCAAGCTCCGCCTCCTGGGTTCCCGCCATTCTCCTGCCTCAGCCTCCCGAGTAGCTGGGACTACAGGCGCCCGCCACCTCGCCTGGCTAGTTTTTTTGTATTTTTTAGTAGAGACGGGGTTTCACTGTGTTAGCCAGGATGGTCTCGATCTCCTGACCTCGTGATCCGCCCGTCTCGGCCTCCCAAAGTTCTGGGATTACAGGCTTGAGCCACCGCGCCTGGCCAATAATACATATTTTCATTCAAATCTTGACTGGTCCCATATTTACTAGATACGGTAGAATACAATATGCCTGGGTTAATTTTCATTACCTAACATTAACTTATTAAGTGTGAATTTTCATTCAAATCTCGACTGGTCCCATATTTACTAGATACGGTAGAATACAATATGCCTGGGTTAATTTTCATTACCTAACATTAACTTATTAAGTGTGAATTTTCATTCAAATCTTGACTGGTCCTATATTTACTAGATATGGTAGAATACAATATGCCTGGGTTAATTTTTATTACCTAACATTAACTTATTAAGTGTGATGTTGAGACTATATTTGGAGTGTCTATCAAAAGACAATATTCCATTATCTCTATTGTTACATTGTTTAACCTTGGAAATCCAAATATATATAATACAAGTCATGTAGTAATTTTTAATGATAATAAGTCAAATCTATTAAAACCTCTGATTCCATAGCTGATCATGAAGTAATACTAAATACATTTCTCCATGTGTGGGCCTTTAGGAAATTGTGTTGTTTGAGCATGGTAGTTCTAAAGCCACAGTGCAGGGAGTGTCCAAATTGGTCATGCTCTCATTAGCATATTTACTTGGCATCTCAGATTTTGATTAAAAATATGATAATTGTTGTGGATTTCTACCACTGTCTATGAGGAAGTAACAGAAATGTATTTAAATTCCCACCTTCAATGCCAGGAAATCACATAAAATACATAAATCAAAGGTTGTCAGATATTGGACAGCCAGCAGTAAAGACAGGACCTCTGAAAAAAGAGAATTAATGAACGTAAGTGCTAGGAGTTCCCAAATGTACTACCTGTGGAAAGTTTTCAGGCCTAGCAGAGAAAGAGTGTCCAAAGATTGCTGAGTAGTCTCTATAGTTGGATAGACAGAGCTCAAAGTCCAGAGAAGCAAAAGTCGATAGGATTTGTAGAATGTAGTATCAGAATGAAGGGATAGCACACAGAAATTTGCAGAATCTGTATGGTGTCGCCTTCAAGGCTTTCATTGAAAGCGTCCATTCATGCTATTGAAGAAACTACTAACACATAGGAAGATGCCATTAGCTGAACAATCTCAAGAGTGGAAAGATCTCCTAACACATCAAATATCGAGTATAAGCCTGATAATCGTATTGCCTTAGTTGGGACTCCAAATTAGCCTTAAAGTCAAGAATTCTCTGGAAACCTCTAGTAAAGCCTAAAAGCAAGATTCAAAGAAATCAAGCTTATTTCACATAACTGACCTACATCCCAAAACAAATACCCAATATATAAAAATACAAAACAAATCTACCATTTAAACACAAAAATTCTCGTCTAACATCCAATAAAAAAAATTAAGAGATGTGTAAAGAGAAATTTAAAGAATCATTATCTTAGTCCATTCAAGCTGTTATAATAAAATATCATAAGAGTACCTTATAAACGATAGAAATTTACTTCTTAAGGTTCTAGAGACAGAGAAGTTCAAAATCAGAGTGCCGTCAGATTCAGTATCTGAGGGGGTTCTGCTGGTTTATAGATAAAGTCTTCTAGCTGTGTCCTCACGTGGTGGAAAGGACAAGGCAGCTGTTTGGAATCCCATTCATAAGAGTATCAATACCACTTATGAAATAATAATCCAATAAACCTTCATGAGCTTATAATCTCTCAAAGGTCCTCCTTCCCAATATCATCTTTTTGAAGGGTTAGGATTTCAACATGTAAACTTTGGGAGGACTCAAATTTCAGACCATAACATCCATATAGCTATAACCAGTGGGAATAATCAATAAATGGAAATAGACCAATAATTGACACATTTTAGAATTAGCAAAAAATATTAAAAGAGTTATTATAAATAAAGTTGACATGTTCAACAAGGGGGAGGAGAGTATGAAAATCATGTAGAAATAAATGTAAGATATAAATAAACTCAAAACAAATTTCTAGACATTGAAAATAAAATATTTCAGAAAAATATGCTGAATGACATTAATAGCAAATAGATATTGCAGGAAAAATTTAGAACTGGAACGCATAGCAATAGGAACCAACCAAGTTAAATACACACACACACACACGCACACGCATGCACACAGAAAAAAAAGTCTAAAAAATGAACATCAGGACAGATGCAGTGGCTCATGCCTGTAATCCTATCACTTAGGGAGGCCGAGGCAGGTGGATGACCTGAGGTCAGGAGCTCGAGAACAGCCTGACCAACACGGCGAAAACCTGTCTCTACTAAAAATACAAAAAAATTTAGCCAGATGTGGTGACAGGCAGCTGTAATCCCAGCTACTCAGGAAGCTGAAGCATGAGAATCACTTGAACTCGGGCAGCAGAGGTTGCAGTGAGCCAAGATCATGCTACTGCACTCCAGCCTGAGTGACAGAGTGAAACTCCGTCTCAATAAAATGAAAAAACAAAAAAAAATTCAGTGAGCTGTGGAATAATGTCAAGTGACTCATCACTTCCACAGCTGGAATCCCAGAAGAGAGGAAAAGAAGAGCGCAGAGAAAAATATTTGAAGAAATTGTAGACAAAATTTCAATTTTGATAAAAATTATAAACCCACAGATAGAAGAAACTCAATCAACCCCAAGCAGAAGAAATATGAAGAACATCACACCTAGTTGAAGCATTATCAAAATGCTAACCATAGGCAGTAAAGATAAAGTATTTAAAGCAAAGGAAAAAATAAATACACATTATGTAACGAGGAACAAAAATAAGAATGATAGCAGATTTCTCATCAAAAAATGATCCAAGTCAGTGGAAAACAGAGCATCAACTTCACAGTATTGAAAACAAAAGTGAATAAAATCAAAGTTATCTACCAAGGCTTCAATCAATAGCCATCAAAAATATCTTTCAAAAATGCAGGTGAAATAAAGAGTGTTTTGGACATATGAAAGCTGAAAAAATTTACCAACACTGCAAGAAATATTGAAGTTAAATCTTTCATGCAGAAAGAGTATGCTACCAGATGAAAATCTGAATCTACAGAAATAATCAAGATTTCTGAAAACGATGACAAGTGGATAAATATAATATATATGTTTTTAATATTTTAATCTAATTTTTTAATTTTTGAAAAGTTAACCACTAAAACAAATATAATAACAATGTATGCTGGATTTTATAGAATATTTAGTTGGAAAGTATATGACAATAGCTTAAAGATCAGAAAAATGTGTGTGTGTATGTATATGTGTGTGTTTTTTGTATACATATCTATATATATATATAAGGTTTTTACATTATACATAAAGTGGTTTAATATTATTTGTGATCAATTAAATATGTATAGCATAAACTCTAGAGAATCTACTCCCCAAAATGGACCTATAGCTAATAATTCAAAGATAATATTGTTATATTGCTTGGACTCTTTAAAGTATGTCTTTCACAATCAGTTAATATAATACATATTAAAGATGTTAGGAATGTATGCTGTTTTCCATAAAATTGAGGCAATATTTAAAATGTTTTTGATAATTCCATTAGTAATGAAAGCATAAGAAAAATTTCAAGAATGCCTGAAATATGGAAATTTTAAAATTTTAATCAATGCTGTGACAATGTCAGATTAACCTTTTTTCTAAAATACAGTTTGGGTTATGTTACTCTTCTACCTAACAACTTCAGTGGCTCAATATTTCTACTCATAGTTAAAGGACAAATCAAAAATTTCAGTTCCTCTGTAAATCCTTTTCCGGATTTTCACAAATGAAATTAATCACTCTAAAAAATTCTGCTAGAGTTTGAATGTTTGTCCACTCTAAAACTTATGTTGTAATTTAACTGGCATTTTAACAGTACTAGGTAGTGGGACATTTAAGAATTGGAGAGATCATGTGAGCTCTTCCCTAAGAGATAGGATTTGTGCTGTTATAAAAGGGCAGTGTAGCTCTCTCTTGCCCTGCCTCGCCCTTTAGTCTTTCACCATGTGATGATGTAGCAAGAAAATCTTTGCAAGATGCCAGAAACTTCATGTTGTACTTCCCAGCTTTCAGAACTGAGTCAATACATTTTTGTTCATTATAAATTACCCATCTCAGCTATTCTGTTATAGCAACACAAAAGGGACTAAAGTAAAATCCTCATTGTGCTCTAGTGATCTTAAAAAAAATTGTTATTTTTACTACCCGATGCATGCGGGGCTTAAAACCTAGATGATGGGTTGATGGGTGCAGCAAACCACCATGGCACATGTATACCAATGAAACAAACCTGCACGTTCTGCACATGTATCCCAGAACTTAGAGTATAATTTAAAAAAAGAAATAAAAGTAAGACAATTTATATGTGTTTGTGCATAAATGTATACACACATAAATACATACATACAAAAAAAATTGTTATTTTTTCTTAGTATTTGTTTTTTAGTCAGCAAATAAAAATTATACACATTTATGGTGTACAACATGATGTTTTGAAATATGTATACACTATGAAATGATTAGATCAAACAAATATATGCATTATCTCACTTTTTTTTGTGGTGAGAACAATGAAAATCTATTCTCAGCAATATTCAAGTACACAATACATCATTATTAACTATAGTCACCATGCTATCCAATAGTTCTCTTGAATTCATTCTTGTGTGTAACCAAAATTTTGTATCCTTTAATCAACATCTTCCCAATGTTTCATCCACCACCCCAGTTCCACCCACTGGTGACCACCATTCAACTCTCTGCTTCTATGAGTTTTATATTTTAGATTCCACATATCAGTGAGATCATGCAATATGTATTTTTTCTGTGCCTGGCTTATTAAGCTGAGACCAACATGAAGAAAGAAGCAGATAAAGAGGGTGAAAAATGTGGAGGCCCAAATGCGGAACTGTGATTTATGTGTTCAAGAAACAAAGGACGCCATTGTGACCAGAAAGCAAGATGGTGAGGAGGGAGGTTGGTAAAAAAAAAAAGGTCCAATATTATCCAGATTCAATTGTCAGATTTGTAGGACAGAGTAAGGACTTTGAATTCCATCCAAAAAGTGCCACTGAAGAATGAAAAACATAGATATCTAATATGAATCCATTTTTTATTTAAAAATATGAGTTTGTTAAAGAGGAAACCAGAAGACTAGTTGGTTAGCAGTAGGCTGTTTTGGCAGTTGTTGATGGTGACTTAATTTGGTGTTAGTGACGGAGATGGAACACTAATAGTTTTGTTGAAATATATTTTAAAATTAGAACAATAGAATTAGCTGATGGATTGGGCGTATATAGTTTAAAAGAAAAAGAGGAGCAAAATAGTTTTTAAATTTGCTGATGTAAAAAGTTTATGTTAAAAGTATTGTTTTTTCCCCTACATGTATAAAGAATTATGGAGTTTGGAAAAGTACATACAATAAGACAATTCAAATATTTATAATATTTGCATTTCTTCAACATTTAATTCTTACATTTGTAAAACAAATTCTACTTGAATCAAAAATTGCTTCACCTCAAAGAAAGCAACAGGAAAAAGTCTCCCCAAAGAAAGCACAACAATGACACAGCAGAGTTTAGAATCACTGTTGTCCCATTTCATGAGATCCCAACAGGCATTTTAAGTTTGTGAAGCTTTTTTAGACCTTCATACATAAACAAATATAAAAGATGAGACAAAGCTTGAACAATTTCACTGGGATTTTCTAGCATATTAAAATGTAAATATTTTCCTTATGTCAACATTTTTCTTTGAATGCTCACACAGGTTTAATCATTATTATAAGCTGACAAAAATCTATGAAAATTCTCTGTTGATCTGGTCAAATCTAATTGCCTCCTGTCGCTAATTCAACTGGCCCCATGTGCAGTTGGTCTTAATACTGCCAACTTCAATCAGGGTAAGAAGAAAAACAGTATGTTAAAATTGCAGAAAGAGTGAGCTATTTTAATAGCAAGATGCTATTTCAGCATTTTAACATATTAATATCTTTGCATAATGGAATTTCTATCATGATTATTGAAAGTGATATTTATTTTTTCTGGATAACTTCTTTCAAAAGTTAAAATTGTAGAAATAAGGATGCTGATTAATTCACAACTATGAAAAGCACTTTTTCAACTAAAAGAGCTCTCTAAAACTAATAGTGATTCAAATAAACTTATACCAGGAGACTGACCAAGGGGGTACTCCTGAAAACCATTTATTTGATTTATTTTATCATGAAAACAGAAAGATTGTCCTTTCTAAGCTTAATTGCATAACATACATCAGAATATTATATTCTTTATATATTTATGATTTCTGTAGAGCCAACTAATTTTACATATAGCACTTCTACATGAAATATGATATAAGTAGCATCATGGTGACTGTTTTAGGTGAAAAATTTCAAATATCTTTCTATTATGTCATCTCTAACTCATTTCTCTATGTATATGTATTTGATTTGGTGAAAGTCATATCAGAATGTTTGGCCATAAAACCAAGCCTAACTCTACTAGTGTCTTTCAGAATAGTATCATCAATCTTTTCAAAAAGGGAATATGATCTTATGATAATGTATCAAGCCCTAGATAGACTACTTCATCAAGAAATGACTTATTAACTGCACTGCAATGGAGACGATTCAGCATTCCTAATTCAAACAGTGGCTAATTTGTGTTGAAATTAAGAATTGTTGGAGAAATTCACTACAGAATATAGTTAAAGAAATAATAACTTAGGATAAATAGCATTTTTTTAAAAAAGAAAACATTTTCCCCCAAATTTTCAATACTTTAAATTTAGTTTTCAAGAAAACTCAATTTTAGTACCTCTCAACCATTCAACACAAACCAGAATAATTATATTTATTTCAATGTACAATACTATATTAGGGTTCTCTAGAGGAAAAGGACTAATAGGATATATGTATATATGAAAGGGTGTTTATTAAGGGGTATTGGCCCAAACAATCACAAGGTGAAGTCCCACAATAGACCGTCTGCAAGCTGAGGAGCAAGAAAGCCAGTCAGAGACATAAAACCTCAAAAGCAGTGGAGCCTACAGTGTAGCCTTCAGTCTGTGACCGAAGGCCCAAAGGGCCCTGGCAAACCTCTGGTGCAGGTCCAAGAGTCCACAAGCTGAAGAACTTGGAGTACAGTGTTTTAAGGCAGGAAACACCCAGTAAGGGAGAAAGATGAAGGCAGAAAGACTCAGCCAGTCCAGTCCTTTCACGTTTCTCTGCCTGCTTTTATCCTAGCTGCACTAGCAACTGACTAGCTGATGACCACCCAGATTGAGGGTGGATCTGCCTCTCCCAGTCCATTTACCCAAATGTTTACCTCCTTTGGCAGCACTTTCACAGACATATCCAGGAACAATACCTTCCTTGTCTACTTCAATCCAATTAAGTGGACAATATTAACCATCAGAAACACTCCATTGACAATTTAGTTATGAAGGAAATTGAATATTACCAGATTACATATACTATCAGGGTATTATAAAAAACTTATCTATTATTTTTATACCTGAACAAAAATCATAAATTTAGGAAATTTGGCATTCATTCAAATGCCAAATGAATGCAACTTTTGTGCAAAACAAATTACCCACCAGGTTATCTGTCAAGAATTTTAGGTTCATTTTTAGTTTGGATACAAAAGGTCTCTTACCTTCTAATTCATAGGATAAATTATACTTTGTCCTGATCATTTTACCTTTATTCCACCTGAAGCCGGTATTCTACTCTAGACCTCTGACTATGAAAAATGATATCCTTGTACTAACATAATGTTTTCCCTATTCCTACTGGTGGTAATTTCACATGGGTGTATGATTTTTCATTATCATACAATGAAAAATTCAGTTGACTACTACTGATTTTCAATTTAGAGCCGTGAAACTTTTTGACAAAACTGGAATTTAAGTTTCTTTAGCAGGAGATAGTAACAACAACATCTAAAAATTTGTATTTCTGCTTATCTAAAATATGCTTATAATATAGTCAAATATTATTCTCCTCTTTATTCTATTTGAAGTTGCCCTATAATGAAACATCCAAACACCTATAAGTGTTCACCAGGAAAAACTAAGAAAAATGTTAAACTGAAAAAATATAACTTCTCTTTGGGCAACAAAGATTTTAAAAGTTTAAAATATTTTATAGGCATCATTACATACTCATAATTCTAAAATAAGTGTAGGAATGCAAATAAGTAAGTTTTTAGTTTTCTCTGGTTTTGATATGTAATTCTTCAATTATTTTGATATTACTCTTCTATGAAGCTAATAATTAGGAAATATATATATATCTATATATGTATATATAGATATGTTTTTAAAACATTTTCTTCTCTTCCTGTTTCAGTGTAAAATGTTGCTATGGAATAAAAAAGACCTCAATTTTGATATTTGCTTGATACACTGAATTACTGCAAATAAGTGAATATTCTGAAACATTATCTTATTGCTTTATTTCTTTAGAGATTAAACAAAAGTTAATGTGGGTATTGAAGAACAGACTTCCTTCATTTAATATCTGAGCACAAATTTAATAAAATATTCTGAAATATTAACATTTGCTGATAATATAGAATACTGTATTAAGTATCTCTATTTATACACATGATAATAATTCTTAGGTTAACACTGCAATAATAAAAAAACTAAAGTAAATATGTTCAACTTTATAGGCTTCATTAATTTTTATCATATTTTCCTTAATTTTGTCATTATTTTCAGCCTCAAAGCATCACTTTAACATTTAACTTGCCAACTAATGTGTATATTTGCATAAATCTGTAGTTAACATTTATTCTATAGGCCCCTAGACAGGAATCTAAGTTGGCTTATAAGGTCAAAAATATAAGATTTGTAAATGTTACAATAGTAAAGTTGATACTTCACAGGAATAATATATTAAAAATCAGACATTGTGCTCTAGACAGGAAATCTCCTCCTCTCTGAAAGCAATAAAATAAGTCAGTGTCTAACTGCTTTGACAATAGTAATGTAAACCACTAAATATATTTTTTGATATAATAAGAAAGTACAATTTCAAGCATTATCTATCTCTTAAGACTATTGTAGTTTCAGACTGATGTGGTCTGTTAGGCCACATATGAATTAGAAATAACTATTTTGATTCATTTTCATGGAAATATTTGTGTATGCATTAAGTAATTTTAAATAAGGCACACTCTAAAAAGTTAATACAATTGAACTTTGCAAACATGGGTTTTCAAATGTCCATCAATGACAGACTGGATTAAGAAAATGTGACACATATACACCATGGAATACTATGCAGCCATAAAAAAGATGAGTTCATGTCCTTTGTAGGGACATGGATGAAGCTGGAAACCATCATTCTCAGCAAACTAACACAAGGACAGAAAACCAAACACTGCATATTCTCACTCATAGGTGGGAAATGAACAATGAGAACACTTGGACACAGGAAGGGGAACATCACACACTGGGGCCTGTTGTAGGGTGGGGGGAGGCAGGAGGGATAGCGTTAGGAGATATACCTAATGTAAATAATGAGTTAATGGGTGCAGCACACCAACACGGCACGTGTATACACATGTAACAAACCTGTACATTGTGCACATGTACCCTAGAACATAAAGTATAATATAAATAAATAAATAAATAAACAAAAAACAAAACGAAACAAAAAAGAAAACATGAGTTTCAAGTGTGGGTCCACTTATATAGATTTTTAAAAATAAATATATTGGAAAATTGGAGATTTGCAACAATTAAAAAAAAAATGAACCATGTAGCCTAGAAACCAATAAATTTAAGAAAAAGTTAGATGTGTCATAAATGCATACAATATATGTAGATATTAGTCTATCTTGCTATCTCCTACCAAAAATATGCATAAATCTATTATAAAAACTTAAAACATCAAAACTTACACACACAAAAACTTACAGACCATGGTGTCATTTGAGATTAGAGAAATGTAAACAAATCTAGAGATGCAGTATTAAATCGTAATTATATAAAATTTACAGTAGTACATATGGCACTACCATGAAAATTTTGCAGCCATTGCTGTGAGCCGAAGTATTGTGAGTATCCTATTTGCTTAAAAAGTCATGTGATGCTTATCATTTCCATGTGAAAAGTGTTTCTCCAATATATTTAATATATTGTATATTGTAGTAGAAAGTCATCTCTGGTAGTTCTTGTGTAATTTTCATCATGTTTACTGAAACAATGTAAACCTTGACTCATGAAGTGCCACTAGTGAAACTGGAAGTCCTCCCAAGAAGCAGAGAAAAGTCATGACAGTATGAGAAAAAGTTGAATTGCCTGGTATGCAATTGAGGCACACAGCTGTGATTGTCCACCATTGTAAGATAAATGAATTCAGTATGAGAACCATTAAAAAAAAGAAGAAGAAGAATAAAAAGAAAGAAATTTCTGAAGGTGTTGTCATAGCTACAGCAGCAGGCACAGAAACCTTGAACTTTTTGCAAAAGATGTGCCTTTTTATCTCACATTGAAAATGTAGCTTTTATGTAGATGCAGAATTGTCATAAGAAGGTGTACCGATAGACTCTGATATGATTCCAGAAAAAATAAAATCATATGACAAATAAAAATGAAAGTGAACAAAAGCTAGAGAATTTCATGCTAGCAAAGGATGGTTTAACATTTTAGAAACAGGGTTGGCTTTAAAAATGTCAACAGGAGGGATGGCTTTTGCTGACCTAGATGCAGGAGAAGACTTCCCAGAAGCCATTAAGAAAATCATTGAGAAAGGATACCCACCTGAACAAGTTTTTAATGCAAATAAAAGTGCCCTATTTGGGGCTTGGGGAGGGGATGGGAAAGACAGAAAAGACATCTATTAATAAGGAAGAGAAATGAACACCAGGATTTAAGTCAGAGAGAGATAGGCTAACTCTACTGTTTTGTGCAAATGCAACTGGGTTTATGATCAGGACCACCCTTATGTATAAAGTTGCTAACCCCCAAGCCTTGAAAGGAAAAGGTAAACACTAGCTGTCAGTCTTTTGGTTGCACAGCAAGAAGACATAGACAAAAGGGATACTTTTTCTGACTTGGTTTCATCAATCTTTATCCTTGAAGTAAAGAAGTGTCCTGGCAGTAAGGGATTACCTTTTAAAGTTATTTTGATATTGGACAATGCCCCTGGCCACCCAGAGCTCCATGAGTTCAATACAATGTCTCTAATTTAGCCTTTAGATCAGGGGATCACAAGGAACTTTAAGGCTGATTACAGACAATACTCTATGGTAAGCATTATCAATAGAAGAGAATCCCAATAGAGAGAACATCATGGCAGTCTGGAAGCACTACACTATTGAAGATGCCACTGTTGTAATGGACCAATATGTGGAGTCATCAAGCCTGAAATGATCAATTTCTGTTGATTAAAAGTGTCGAGATGTTGTGTATGACTGCACAGGATTTAAAACAGAGTTGTTCAAGAAAATCATGAAAGAGATTGTAAATATAGCAAAAAATAATGATAGGGGAGTGAAGTGTTTCACGATGTGGATCTTGGAGAAATTCAAGAGCTAATAGGCACCCACCAGAGGAATTAATAGAAAATTTCATGGAAATAAGCATTCCTATACCAGTGTCAAATGATGAAAGAGAAGACATAGAAGAAGCAGTGCTACAAAACAAATTGCATTAGAGAGTCTGACTGAAGAGTTCCAATTATTCAAGAGTGCTTTCAATTTGTTTCATGGCATGGACCTTTTTATAATGCAGGTACTGAAACTAAACCAATTGGTGAAAGAAGAATGTATACTCTATGGAAACATTTTGAGAGAAATATAAAAGCAAAGGTGTCAGACAGAAATTACGATGTATTTCCATAAATGTATACCAAGTGTACCTTCCACTCCTGCCTCTTCTTTTACTTCCTCCACCTTTTCAGCCTTCACCACCCCTGAGACAGCAAGACCAATCCCTCTTCTTCTTCCTCCTCCTCAGTCTAGTCAATGGGAAAATAATGAGGATAAAGTTCTTCATGTTGACCCACTTCCACTTAATCGAACAGATATATTTTCTCATCCTTAATCTTCTATTGATAACATTTTATTTTCTCTAGCTTATTTTATTGTAAGAATACGGTATATAATACAAATAACATGTAAAATATATGTTAATAGACTGTGTTATCAGTAAGGCTTCTGATCACTGGTAGGCTGTTGGAGGTGGGGCCTGGTGGGAGGTGATTGGATCACAGGGGTGGGTTTCTCTCTTAATGTTCTCATGATAGTGAGTTCTCACAAAATCTGGTTGTTTATGAGTGTGTAGCACTCCCCGCTTTGCTCTTTCTCTCTCCTGCTCTGCCATGCCAAGAAGGTGCTTGCTTCCCCTTCGCCTTGCTACCATGATTCTATGTTTCCTGAGGACTCTCAGCCATGCTTCCTGTACAGCCTGTGACACTGAGTTACTTCAACCTCTTTTCTTCATAAATTACCAGGGAGTTCTTTATAGCAGTGTGAGAACAGACAAATAAATAAGATAAAATAGATCCGAAACAAAAAGTATTACCACACATGAAGAAGACTAGTTCATGATGATAAAGCATTATCTCCTCAGATAACAAATATAAATGTGTATGTTTTTAATAGTGGAGCTTCAAAATACATGAAGAAAAAATTAACACATTTAAAGTGAGAAATGAAAAATTCTCAATAGTAGATAGTATTTTAAAATGCCTCTAAGCAATTTATGAGAACAACAAGAATAAAAGTGGTAATACTTATAAGATCTAAACAAAAATATCAAGTACCTTGATTTCATTGATATTTACAGAACACTATATCTAACAAGGGAATAATATTTACTATTTAAAAGCAAATACTATATCACTATGATGCATCATATGAAGGGCCATATAATTAGTCTTAATTCATTTTAAAATATTAAAATAATATGTAATAAATAATCTGAATACAATCGTTGCAAGTTAGAAGTCAATAACAAATAAAATAACAAGACAACCCCAAATATTTGGAAATCAAAACTCACCTCTAAAAATATTTATGGATCAAATAAGAAACCACAAGAGGAGGTACAAAACATTTCAGGCCAAATGATCAAAATAAAGCATGTTGAAATTTGTCGGATGAGCCTAAAGCAGCACTTAGAGGGAAGCTTATAAATTTAAAGTCTTATATTATTAGAAAATAATAGAATCTCAAATCATTATGAGTTCCAGGCTTAGAAAATTGTTTTAAAAAGTGAAAATTAAATGCAAAGTAAGTAGAAGGATATAATAAATTCTTTTAAAAATCAATTAAATAGAAATTAACAAAATATAAAGAAAATTAATGATGCCAAAGTGTGCGTGTGTGTGTGCTTTCAAGGAAAAAATATGGCAGTTATAAAGTAAGCCACTCACATTTGTTGTAAATAGCCTACTTGACTGACCTACTTGACTTCTAGATCCTCACTGATTTTTCACAATGCAACCCCTGGGTTGTTTTCAGCCAATATCTGAGTACAGCATGGGTACTTGTGCTGACCCATCCCTGCCCAACAGAGTAGTTATATAACAGAAAACTTTTGCTCATGACTCATCATCAGACTCGCTCAAACTTTTTCAGAACTGTGCTGTTGTATGAGGATCTTTTAACTCAATCCTTTTATTTCACTCTATTTTACAGATCTCAGACTTCATCACAGTCAGAAGCCTTTCCTTACCTTATCTTCTCCTGTTCCTTCACCCTTTTATTCTTCACAATAATTCCCCTCAATAAATCCTTTGCATCCAACACAGGTAATATCCTAAGTCCTGCAAGAAAACAGGAAATAAAATAAGATTTTGGAACTGGCTCTTTCTTTGTCTAACTGCCAGGAAGAACCTCATATAAAATTTTAGGCAGCATTGACAGTCTCTGGTACTGATGACCCAATTGTCAAGGATATCATGGCTATCAATTTTGAAACTATATGGATGGAGTGAAATGCCCTTGGTGATGTAGTGCTTTGGATTTTTTAAAATATGGGGAAAACAGTTCTTGCAAGAACAGTAGGGTTATAATCGGCACACTGCAGAAGGATAATGAGAAATAAAGTGCACTAAACAAATAAGCAAAGACTAAGTATGAAAGCCAGAGAGTCTCTTTGGCAGCATGTAAAGAAGTTTTTATCTCCTGCAGGAAGAGAAGACACGGCTGAATAGACAACTGAAGATCTGATAGTTAGAAATGCAAACATTTCAAAAACAGTAAAATCCTAAGATTAGTCTGATCTTTTATGTTACTATCAGGGCCCTGACTGGGAAACTTGGATACCCTGAAATATATGTTGAGGACACCTACATGGATTCCTGTGAGAATTCTGGTTCTATTTTAAAACCCCTCAGAATCCTCAGGCTATCAAACAAGTGTCCCTTTCCTCCAGAGAAAGAGTCAGTACTCCTTCACTTCCTCTACACAGAAATAGGTGCTCCTCAGGAAACCTATCTCCTTTCCTGTCTTTCTTGCCAATAACAACAATTAAATCCAATCACAACCCACTGGGTCATGCTGAGACTGAAAAGGGAAGAGATTAAACGGTAAAGGGCTGCAAGAATTTGCAATATATTCTTGGAAGTAGGTATGGTGATTGATCCAGGGAGCCAGACAATAAGACTAGGTAATTAAGACATGGATAACTTGGGAGTCCTTTCTCAGGTCACAAGATTTAACATATTGGCAGGAGCCCTGAGGAATGGGTTATACTTTCCGCTAAGGTGTCTCTTAGAAATTAGGGAAAAGCAATGGTTCATGCTGAATGATGTGGCAATGTTTCTGTTTCTTTGGCTGACATGGAGGAATGAATAAAGAAGCTAAAAAAGGAACATGCTGAAATTTTCAATCACAAAGAAAGAATGGCAGAGCAGGATATTGACAGTGGTTGACCTGTTAAAAGTCACCACACCTTGCTGAGTTTCTGGATTTTACTCAATTATCTGAACTGGAACCTATTGACTGTAGTGGTTGTGTAGTCCCAAAGGTATTATGCATATATAGTGTATTGTGTACTATATTCTTTCCCGAATTCTTCTTCAAAGAGACTGGTGGTCTTCAAAGAGACTGGTGATTACACACTGGAGAAAGAAATACCCAAACATTTTGAGGACTAAGGGACACAGCATATAAGTTGGCATTGAAGTTAGAGGACCAAGAGTCAGTATGGTCCCACTTTTAGAGTGTAGGCTCAAGGGGCCATGTAATAAATGAACTTTTGGATAATGAATAACATAGAATGGGTCCACTGAGTTTGCAAATCCATCCAATCACCATTTCCCCAGTCCCAGAATTTATAATTTGGATTGACTGTCATAGGCATAACAACCACATTGGGCCTTTTGCCTGTTAGATAAAAGCTAGCATCAGGGGAAAATGACAAATGGAAGTGTCTCCATTTCGCTTACTGGCCACAATAAATCATATAGATGGAAAGAATGGCAGGGACTAGTGATACCGTGAAAGACATAAAGAATGAAACGTTGGTGGTCCTTGTTATTTTTACACTTAAAATTACCCTCCCTCCCCAAAGAGAACCCAGTGAATCCTAGGGAACACTAGAGACAACTGAAAACTCAACCAAACTGTGGCCCCAATTGTAGCTCCTGCACTGAAAGTTGTATAATTGCTAGAGCAGATTAGTAAATTCTTAGTATCTTATATGCAGGTGCTCATATCTTAATGTGTTTGTCCTTTTATATTCATATAAAAATAAGATCATAGAGTTTTCATTGGAACTGCCAATATTGTTTTTTTCTGAATTTGTCTCCACCAAAATTCACATATAGAAGCCTAATTGTCAATGGGATAGTATTAAAAGATGGGGTCTCTAGAAGTCTATTAAGTCATGAGGACAGAACACTTATGAATGGGATTAGTGATCTTATAAAAGTGGTAACAGGGAGCTGTTTGTCCCTTTCACTCCTTCTGCCATGTGAGGATGCAGCAACAAGGTGCCATCCTTGAAGCAGAGAGCAGGCCATCACCAGACACTGAATCTTCTGGAACCTCTATCTTGGACTTCACAGCCTCCAAAACTTTAAGAGATGCATTTCTAGTATTTAAAAGTTACCCATTCTAATGCATTTTGTCCTAATATCAGGGACAAACTAAGACATATATTTATTCACAATATTATCCCAAATAGCCAGGCTGACTCATCTGAAGTTTAGAAGGAACAGGATAAGATTAAAAACAAGGAAGTGTGGGTTATAGGCACATGGACAGACACACTCACCACCAGGAATCATCTTCCAAGGAAGAGACAATGAGAAACCAAAATGACTCTCACAACAGACCTTAATCATCTTTTGCTATTAGCCACCACAGGATGGGATAATGCACATATGAAAGGACCTGCCACAGTAGTGAAAATGGAGGCTACATACAAACTGAACAATGTAGACTCTCACTTATCAAGACCTATCTAGCTACTGCTGCCTTGGAATTTTCAAATGGACATTGACAAGGATAGTCCTGAGTCCTGGGATATGGCTCTATTACTCGAAGAGACCAATGAGTCAGTTCATTGTTGGAAAATTGACTAAATTAAGACCTTTCCATCATATAAGGCTCAGTGTTCTCTTTATGAAAGAGATCTCCCTAAAGTTTCAAGTTTTTCCTTATAAAGAAAAATACTTACTCGGGGCATGAGTTTCCCTAACTGTTTGCAGAACCTTGGCAAGCATCAACACATGAATGTTTACAAAATATCTAATCCACAGTCATGGAATCCCATATAACAGAGCACCCAACCAGGAACCTAAATCATAGATAAAGAGTTGTGGAAGAAGGTCCATGACCATAAGGTCCATTGGTTGTATCACTTATCAACCATACAGAAACAATCAGCCCCATTGAGCTCTGAAATGACTTAATGGAGGCAAAGTTGAAGGAACAATTTTGAAGCAATGCTCTGAAAAGATATGGAATCATTCTTCAAGATACAGTATATACATTAAATCAGAGACTTATATATAATATTGTTTCTCCAATGGGAAGAAAACTTGGAATCATGTGTCAACTGGTTAAAACAAAAGCGGTCCCATTTGCCATCACTTCTAGTCTCCACTGGGGACTGTTTGCTTCTTGTCCCTGAGCTAGGAGGTTGGAGATTTAAATTCACAAAGGAAGCACACTCTTTCCAAGCAATACAGCAAGGGTTTTACTGAGCTGAAAGATATTACTACTGCAAGACTGTTTGGACTCCTAGTCCCCAAGGAACCACAGCTGAGAAAAAAGCCACTGTCATTAAAGGGTAATTGAACCTAATAAAAAGGAGATTGCTCTAGTTTTAAGCCATAGGGACTAGAAGTATGGAATACAAATTATTTACTTGGGCACCTCTTGATTCTCCCTTAACTGTTTACAATTGTGAATGTACCTTAGCAGTAACTGACCTGAGAAGGGGTATGACAACCAAAGGTTCAGACCACTTAGAAATGGGGATCTAAGGAAACCACAAAGACCTTCCAAGGTCATAGCATGAGTGGGAAGAAATAAGAATAGAGTAAGGAGAAGAGAATGAGGTAACAGTTGTGTCCTCGAGACCAACTGCAGGAAGGGGGACTGCAGTTTATCCTACTAATCTCACTTTTTTCAGTTTCCCCTCAGCAAGAGAGACTCACAGGATTTATGAAAGAGATCTCCCTAAAGTTTCATGTGTAAGTGTATCTCTTTGGGGCAAGCTATAGACTTCAGCACCCATGGAAGTGTTTTTTTTCAAATCTCTCTTAAGGCAAACTGATGTGGAGAATTGACTAATAGAATTAGCTGCACTGGCATTCACCCATGCAACAGTAACCTGGAACTGCTCTTTGTCAAAGTCAAGGCAGAGCCAGGGTACCAGTCCTGGCCCTTTTCTACCTAATACAGAAAGGACTTCTTTAATGGTAAACCCATTGCCACAACCAAAGATTTCTCAGAACTATGCTGTGGTCTGAAGGTCCTCACACTCAATTCTTCTTTCCCTTTCTCTTTTCACAGCTGTTAGAACTGCACTGTGGTCTGAAGGTTTTCTCCTAATTTTCCTTCTTCGTTTATCCTTTGCACAAAAAAATTCTATTTTGATGTTTGCCTTTTGGAGGATTCAAACAGAAACCATTGATGTTATTCTTTAGCATCTGGCCAAACTGTTTAAAAAAATACAAAGACAAATGGTCATCAGGAATGAGAGTAAGCATCACTACAGATTCTAAAGACTTAAAAAACAAAATAATGAAGTATTATGTGTTTTTCCAAGAAAAAAGAAAATTTAGCAATTTTAAAAAATCTGGTCTGACACTTCAGTCAAGCAGTTCTGCAATGGTGTGGTATAGGTACAGTAATTATTCCCAGAAAAAAAAAAAAAAAAAAGAAAGGTAACTAAAAAGAATTAATGAATGTTTAGATTAAAGATAGTGTATGCGTTTGCTAGGGCTGCCATAACTAATACCACAGACTGAGTGGCTTAAACATTAGACTTATTTTCTC
>NW_012114544.1:7374930-7432451 GCF_000951035.1 Colobus angolensis palliatus | reverse complement strand
ATTTTAAAAAATCTGGTCTGACACTTCAGTCAAGCAGTTCTGCAATGGTGTGGTATAGGTACAGTAATTATTCCCAGAAAAAAAAAAAAAAAAAAAGAAAGGTAACTGAAGATCCCAAGCTAGTTAAGACTACCTCCTTGATAATTATGAGATATGAAATTTGAAAATAAATTGCCTAATGATCTTTCTAAAAGTGGCATAGATAGGTGTGGCCGGGTTTCTACCATCTAGACAATTCCTTTTTCTTAATATAGAAAAATCACGGAGATGGATAATTTATTAAATTAACGTATCTTTTTGTGAGTGCTCAAAAAGTGATACGAACAGGGGCATGTCAATATCTATAATACTTTCCAGACATTTCCCTAGTTAAATAGCACAAAATTGAGAAAAAAAAAAAAACTTCCCAGGGAAAGTGCTTATTATGGCCAAAGAAACACTTGAATATAGAGAGGCATATTTTGTACATTTGTAGAATTTCAGGCCAGGCACAGTGACTTACACCTGTAATCCTAGCACTTTGGAAGACTGAGAGGGAGCAGATCACTTGAGGTCAGGAATTTGAGACCAGCCTGGCCAACATGGTGAAACCCCGTTTCTACTAAAAATATAAAAATTAGCTGGGCATGGTGGTGCACACTTGTAGTCCCAGCTACTGAGGAGGCTGAGGCTACAGTGAGCCAAAATTTCACTACTGTACTACATCCTGGATGACAGAGCAAGACTTCATCTCAAAAAAAAAAAGGAATTTTAATTTTTGTGATTTTTTTTTTAGTACTCCAAGTTTCCCCTTTGGAGTCATTTGTTGTTTAAGATAAGATAGCCCTTTGAATGTTAGATTAAAAATGTGTATTCTATTTGAATTAACACTTTTGAGTACTTTAAATAACATAAACAAAAATCTTAAGGAAAGATTAAGAATTAACTGTGCTAGTAGTGTTCTGATCCATATGAGAACCAACCCTAGACTAATATATTCTCTATTGATTTTGATTTTTATATCACTTTAAACCTTAAGACAATGTATTTCTATTATTATTATTATTGTTGTTTTTGAGATGGAGTCTCTCTCTCACTGAGACTGGAGTGCAGTGGAGTAATCTGAGCTCATTGTAGCCTCAGCCTCTCGAGTAGTGGCTAGGATTACAGGCACCCACCACCATGCCTGGCTAATTTTTATATTTTTAGTAGCGACAGGGTTTCATCATCTTGGCCAGGCGTCTTGAATCCTGACCTTGTGATCCACCCTCCTTGGCCTCCCAAAGTGCTGGGATTACAGGCATGAGTCACTGTGCCTGGCCAATAATGTATTCTTTTTAATGTTATTGTTTAAAATTATCAGATAGTATTCTATACTCGAAATTCCTACCAAGAAACTCTCACAACACTAGCAAAAATTTCAGAGCAGAGGTGCGAAGCAAATAGTAAGGAATAAAAGGAATATAAATTGAAATTCTGTCAACTCACATGTGAGAATTCTTTCTAATCCTCATTCCAAATGGTGAATATTAAAGAAGTTAGACTTCATGCTAATAATTACAGTAAAACATTATCATATGCTATATATTATAAATTATATATAATACTATGCAGCATATTTATATATAACTGTGTGTTAATATTATATTAATAAGGCATTTTATTGATTACAAATATCTTCATTAAATTTAATCTACACAATAATGATACAAGATAGACTTTGTAATTAAATCCCCTTTAATAATTTATGCAAGCTACTTAACCTCTTTGGGCCTTATTTTGCTTATTGTTAAAAGAATGAATTAAAGCACAGTAGATAATTGTATACCCTAAAATACACCCTATTAAACAATATTGGTGTTCCTTTATTAAGTAGATACTACAATATTATGCATTATGATGAGCCTGTATTGATAGGACAACAAAATAAATTCAGACATCTGTGTGTAAGAGACAAAATATAATCTGAAACTTGGGTATTTTTCATTGGCACATCTAAAGTTAGAAGTCTTTTTGAGATGTGATGGTCCAGAGGGAAAAGAGAAATAAACTTATGATATCTAAAATAAAAGATAACTGAGATTTGACTGAAAATCTGTACTTCACAAGACAGACTTTAAATTATACATATTTTTTTTTCTTAGTCTTCTGATATGTTTAAACTCTTTTCCAAAAGTTCCAGTGCATCTCACCTATGCTAACCAACTTAAAAGGACAGAATTTTGACTTTGATTTGCTCAGAGGATTAATTAACATATGTATGCATTTTTGAATGGCAAATATTGGTGTCAGTAGCAAATGAGGGAAGATATGTAACTTGATACCATAGAATAAAGGATACTTAATCAGTTACTCTCCTTCTCTCCTGCTACAACCTTCGGCTATAACTAATGATGCAGGATTTTTCTCAGTCACTTGTCAGCTGGAGACCCCCAGCTAGCAATGCCCTGACCCAGGCCTTGCTCAGGCCCAGGTTCACTGCAGGGGACACTCTGTCCACTAGGCCCAATGGGCCATACCTGGCCTGTGCTTTGGCTTGGATACTGTGTCTGCTGTGACTGTGTGCTCAGCCCCCTGGGGGAGTGGGTATGTGAGTAAGGAAGTGTGGGGTCCAGCCAGCCATTCCAAGTGCTGGCACAGAAGCAGATTCTATGCAGTGCTTGCAGCTGGACCAGGCATGTCACAAGCCACTCCCATGGTGGACTCCAGTGTTCAGACAAGGGGAACAGGGTGACACCCAGGCAGGGGTCCTGATGGCGCTGAAGCCCCAGAGCTGGTGTTACAGCATGCTAATTAGCTCTTTTAGTCTTGCCATTCACACCCCCACTGACAGCAGCACATTAACAACTTCGTCAGTCCCTTGCCCTCTCTGGCCCATGGCTCCAGGGCTAGCTTGGCCCTACTGCTGCTTCCATCTCATGGTGTGGCTACCCCCAACCAGTGGAGGGCAGAAGGCCATGGTGTTTTAGCCTTCTCTGTACCCACATTTGCTAGGCCCTGAGCTATTGGCCCACATCCAAGAAGAATGAAGATATGCTGACAGTCAAAGGGTGAGAAGAACTGGGAAGAATGTTATTGAGTGACAAACCATCTCTCATCGTGAAGGTGGTCCTCCACCTATAGTCTGGTGATTTCTCTCCCACTGTGGCTGAGTTTGGGGCTTTTATGGGCTCAGAATGGGGAGTGCATGCTGATTGGTTTGTGAGTATGCAAAACAGGTTAGAACAAAGTCACCACACAAAGGTGGGCATGACAATGTGAAAAACCAATTAGGGAAGTGTAGGTATATGTAAAATAGGTGAAGTGTGGGGATCAATAAGAGGAAAATGCACCGAAGAGGAAGACAAGTTCTCAATACAGTCCATGGATTTGACTTGTAGCTTGGCTTCCAGGCTTTAAACTGTCTCTGGCTTGAAGGTGGGGTTTCACCCGAGATCCCTCATATCTACCTAGGATTTGTCTGCTTACCACTGCTATCAGTAACAGCATTGAAAACTAGAAGTTTGAGTTTTGACAACCCAGACACCCTCCTCAAACTGAAAAGAAACTGAAAAAAAAAAAAATTATAATGCTTCACAAAACAGTTCACAAACCATTGTTGTTAGTATCACACGGGTGTTTTTAAAAGTACAGAGTACTACATCCAATTTTAGATACACTATATGGAAAACTTTGGTCTTAAAATCCAACGAGCTACATTTTAAAATAGTTATAGTTTAGATTGTTTTCCTGAAGTACCCTTTTCTCCTAAAAACAGATAGTAGTTTAGGGATGGTGCTGTAGCCATCATCTTTCTTTAGACAATGGGGGTGAAACTTTCATAGCATGTTGCTAGAAAACATTTTGCCTACCAAAACCATATTTAACATAGTTAAAAATGTTTACGACCTATTGTAAAATATTTGTTTGAATTTTTAGAGGATGACATATGTAATTTTAAGTATTTTTTGCCCCAAATAGGACAACTTGACTATATGGGTAAAATATTCTACAATTTGTATATTAACTCCGAAATAGAGGCATTTAATATGAACAATGTAAAAAATTAATTTTCTTTTTTAGATGTATTCTAGCTGTTAAATTCGTGTATTGTGACCCTTGTTAAGGTTTACACGTAATAATTGCATCATATTGAGTGATGAATATTAAACACTTGTTTGGAGAATGGGAGGAGAAGATTTGACTAGAGAATAAGAAACAGCACTATTCCATTATGACTTGATACAATCTGATGTATTTTACTAAGAAAGATTCATACTAATAGATAATTCAGATAATTATATCATTCTTAAGATACTGGACAAAGTTATATGTGTGTTCACTCTCATTTAACTATCAGTGTAATATAGATAATAATAATTTTCTGGGGTCCCATTCTTATTGATTAGCATTTTTTAAAAAACTGAGAAAATAAACAGCAAAATAGTAACAGCATAAATAAATAAAACATATAATATTCTAGCATATATATAAATTTCATCAGCACACCTGATTGCCCACTCGTGAACAAATCAGAAAGGTTTTGATGGTTTGTTAGAAGTTTTATTTTATTCTCTGGAAAGGTATTGGGTGATATGGACAGTCAGGAGCCTACAGATTAGGTGACCAATGTTAATGAGTGCTAGAGTTTTCTGTCCAACTTTCATTCTGTGAATATAAGATACAATTCACAATTATCTTCCTTTGTTAAGACAAATGTACTATAAAGGGAAGAGAAGACATTAATTTAATGGGGTTGGACGGACAAACACATAACAAACTTCTAAGTAGGATTCCATATGTAAAAATAACTCACTACACACGTAAATACAGAATTTTTTTTTTGTATACATATGACCCATCTACTTTCCCCAAAGCATATGTCTTTTGCAGTATATACTCAGAAGGGAATACAATGAAAATGTTTCTAGATAAAATCAACTTATCTGTATATTGACTTTTTTTTGTGTGTGATATTTCAAATGAAGGTCAGTAGTCTTCAAACTAAGGACACAGGATAAGCACAAAAGGGCATAAGCTGTAATGGGGGAGGTAAGCCATGTAATTTGAATCAACCTTACTGGTAATGGATGGAACATATACATAAACTAGATCTCCAAACATCTATGTCTTTCGTAATCAAATTTCAAATGAATATGACATTATTTCCTATTTTATAGAATAACATGATATTTTGATATTTCAATTGCATAAAATATATGAATACAGAGAGAATAAAAGTATAAGATGCACATGCTTATGTCAATAGGTAAAACGCTATTGTGAGTAATTTAAAATGAAAAATCAAAGCTAAAATTCTACTGATAAAGAGGTAACGTGCTTCATTTTTATTTTCTGTCAACTGATGTTCCCTGGAAGTCTAGTGTTAAGATTCAGTGCTCTTTCTTATTTGCTATGAATGTTATGAGTGTTGTATAAGGTTATATTGATTTGAACTTTTATTTCAATACTTTGTTAGACTAATTGAATATACTACTTTTTGTTATATTTTTTTCTAATAATTTATAAATTAGCGGGCAAAGTATTTTCTTCTCTCGCAAATACATAAAACCTTTATGAATATAGATAGCTTTATTTCTGAATGTCTTTCAATTGCTTTTTGCCTTGCTAGTTCCTTATCCTATGAATTATTTGAATAGAAAGATGTTTATTTAATTATAATATTCTTTGTTCCTTATTTTGAAAGTCTGCATAAGTACAGCTTCGTAGTAATTGCTTAAGATTTCTTTTGGAACATTCAAAACACTCAGTTTGTTCCTATTTAGAAAAGAGTTGATGAAAAAATATAATTCAAAAGAGCATACTAATAGTTCATTGATATTGATATCTCTTCTGCTTCAGCAATACTGCATAGAAATGAAATTAAAATCACAAAAGCATAAAAAGACATCAGATGCATTACAGAAGGCAACACACAGGAACCAGAAGAACTGGTGATCAACATTCATTACCTTCTCATTTTTCTCTTTTATGCACAATAAACAGTGCTTTCATTTTCTTTTATTTATTCAGCCATTTATTTCATTTTTAGCCTATGTTTTACCTTAATATTTTTTATCTTATATCTCATATCCACAATTTTTCTGAGGTTATTTGCAATTATAATAATAAATAAAGCAATCCTTCAGCAACTTAATTTTTAATTTTTTTTGTTGTTTCAGCTGTTATAAATGAAGACAGTTTTAAAAATAGACCTTTATATGGATGTTTTGATCTGTATGAGTATGTGTGTTTTAATATTATACAAGGGGGTCTAGTAATTGAATAAAAACTATATACAATTATTCTGTCAAAGAATGTGAAAGGCTAAAACTGAAATAACACAGAGATACCAGGTTATATAAAGTAGAACAGAAAAGTACATGAACTTTGTAGTGTGTCTGCAGCAGAACCTCGGATATTGCCTGACAGGTTGCCTGACAAGAAGAGGGAGCTTTATTATGATTTGTTAGAAATTTAGGTCATAAATTGTTTCTTAGATGTTTCATTTAAATGTGAATATTTTATTTTAATTTATAAACCTAAATAAAACAATTACTATGTCCCTATACCACTATGTCTTTTGAATTATCTGTGTGCATTTGATAAGAAGCTGTATTATTATCCATATGTAAAGTTCTCTATATATCCATAGAATTAACCTTATTTATTACAGCATTCACCCATTGTAAGTCCCGACATTTTAATCATTTGACTTAGCTTAGGTCATGAGTGATATGTTCAAATAACCTATTTTCATTGTGCTTTTGTTAACTTATTCTTGTCTTCCTGTTGACAGTGTTTTCTGAAGACAGTTGCTGTCTTATTTGGTGGTAGGTTTTTATAACTGTTATATCTTTACTACGGAAATTGTATTTTAAGATAATAGAAAGTATCTTTTCTCTTGTTGATTTTTTTCATGTGAATTTTACCTTTTCAAATATTAATCTCTATTTCTCTTTTGCTTCTATTTGCCTGATACACCTTTATCTACCCTTTATTGTGTTATCTCTTTCTTTTAGGTATACCTCTTGTGTAAAACACACAGAAGGAATTTTCTTGGCAAGCCATCCTAAAACTACCTGTCTTTTAAAAGAGGAATAATCTTATTTACATTTAATTGTATAATGTGTATGTTTGGTATCAGACTTGCTATTGTTTTATTTTATTTTATTATTATTATTATTATTTTTGAGACGGAGTCTCGCTTTGTTGCCCAGGCTGGAGTGCAGTGGCCGGATCTCAGCTCACTGCAACCTCCACCTTCCGGTTTACGCCATTCTCCTGCCTCAGCGTCCCGGGTAGCTGGGACTACAGGCGCCCCCACCTCGCCCGGCTAGTTTTTTGTAGTTTTTAGTAGAGATGGGGTTTCACCATGTTAGCCAGGCTATCATTTTATTTTAAACATATTTTTGTTGCAGCTTTTGTAGTTCAGCGAGTGGGAGGGAATGGTGACCAGCGGCTTTTTCTCCCCTGTTGCTCAGCAAGTGGGAGTGGGGATTACAGAGTTACAGGATTCCTTCAATGCTGCTTCACCAGTCAAAAATCTCACAGCCACTGTGACCTCTACCGCTTTGCTGTGGCCCATGGAGCTTGCTTCGCCCACTCAGCCTAGCAGGCTGTGCTTGGCTCATGCTATCAGCATGGATCCCACACCCACCACAGCTCTGCACTCAGCCCACAGCTGGACTGGCAATGCTGCAAGTGACTTCTGTATTGGGCACTAGTGTCTAGACAAGACAAGGGGAATGTGGTGGTGCCTGAAAACTCAGAGAACCAGCAACTGTGGAGCCCTAAGTGGTGTTATAGCTTATTCGTGGAAAGTTCCAAAGTCTGAGCCCCCAGGAAATACTACAGTTCTCTCTCGTTCCCACTGCCCAAAGCTCAGCAAACAGGGGCATGTTACAGCTTGCCCCTGCTTATTTTTGCTGCCCACAGCTCAGCAAGTTCCGTGTTTTTGTCTTGGGACCAAGAGGAATAAGGTATGCACACACCAGACTGTGAGTAGGGCAGAGAAGAATTTTATCGAGTGACAGAAGGAAAACTCTCAGAAGAGAGGGGACCCAAGAGTGGGTAGCCCTCTGTGTAGTTGAGTCTAGTGTTTTTATGGGCTCTGAATGGGCAAGTATATGCTGATTCGTCTATGGGTGGTCTTGGGAAAAGCACCATTTAATTGGTTAAATGGTATTGAGGAAATGGTGGACTCCATCCAGAACTGGCAGTTTGGTTTTCAGGCTTCAGGCTGTCTTTAGGTTGAAGGTCGGGTTTCACCAGGGATACATCCTTGTCTGCTTAGGAATTTGTCTGTCTCCTTTCACTATCATTTTGTGTTATATTTACTCGTATTTTTCACATAGTGGTCTTTTTTTGAATTTTTCAAATTTTGTCATTTTTTGTATTTTGGAAGATTTATAATTCTTCTCTATTAGGTACTCTTCTCCTAATCGTTCAGAAGCAATCCTCCATGGTGTTTCTTGATGTCTTCTATCAGCTACTGTTCCAAAGTACAAGTTCGGAACATTTGTATGCAAACAGCCTTGAAAGATTGAGATTGTGGCTTCCTCCAGGACAGAGTGCATGTTTGTTCCCAGACTAGGATATTAAAGATAATGTCTTCATCCATGTGAAAATTTGGGCAAGTTTTCTACCAGCCCACATTAAAAGAC
Source organism: Colobus angolensis palliatus (assembly GCF_000951035.1). Lineage (NCBI taxonomy): Eukaryota > Metazoa > Chordata > Mammalia > Primates > Cercopithecidae > Colobus > Colobus angolensis. Next base: position 7,423,827 of record NW_012114544.1, on the reverse strand, counting down.
TGAAGTTTTCTAAAGTCGAAAGTTTTCAGCTGTGACATGAACCAATTATATGCGCAGCATCCACTTGTGTCCTGCTCAACATTACCCCCTTGGGACCTGGGAAAGGGAAGTTACAGGAACAAGAAGTTCACCCTGCCTGCTGTGCCATAATAATGCCTGCGTCTCTCACTCAGCAGTTGTGCCAGTGTGTATGAAACTGGCAGCCTATTGTCTCAGCTTGCAAGTAAGATAAGATTTCATGTTCTATAAGTTCTTAATATTAATGCTTTTTAAAATTTCCTTTTGTCCACCTTTACATTACCCAGGCTACCTCTGTTCAGTTTGTCACTTCACACATTTTTTTTTTTCCTCCCACCTAATTCTTATAGGAAATTGATGACCTTGTTATTTTTTGTCAGTGCGTATTATATTTTATGGCAATCTTCTATCATTACCCCATCTTTGTATTAGCCTAAGATCTATGATTAAATATGCTAAATTTTCACTAGCTCTACTTTTTTCCAAATATGACTAGGTAGGCCTATGTGACACTGGTGAAGAACAAATGGGTGATGTACCTGAAGCCACAAATAGCATGAGGATAATTGTGGGGAATTACAAGATGTGGGTGTTGGTAAAATGTACCACTGAATTATTTAAGTTAATGAAACAGAAGGAGTGAGTGGAGAGTAGATTATAAACCAATATTCCTTATTTAGCCTAGTAAGTACTGGAATATACTTCCTCCTACCTACTTATATTCCTGAATGACAGCCTCACTTAAGTCATGAAGGTGATATAATATACTTAAGCAGACAAATGTTTGAAAATTGCATTTTTTCATGTATTTCGATCCAAAATATATTCAAGAATCTAGAGCAATGAATAAGGATAAGACCATAAAGAAAACTTTTATGTCCTTTAGGGTATCAGCTCCATTTATTCCCAATTACTGACATTTTTACCTGAATCTAATAAGATGGAGTCCTTATAACGTTAAACATAAACTAAAAGTTTGGTACCCTATGATAGCTTTATATTTAAAAAAGCAAAGTCTAAATAAATAAATAAATTGATTTTATTTTTTGAGGCAAATAAAAAGTTTCAATTACTAATCCCAACAATACCTGCTTAATATTCTTTCTTCTTCTCTCCAATTGTTCTGCATCTTCTTTCAACAAATTAGAGGTAACCATGATATAAGGGAAAAGAAATTGCTTCTTGATGGAATAAGTATGATTATTGAGAAAATTAATTGTAATCACATATAGTCCTTTATAGTAAGACCATGAAAATTAGCAAGAAGATTTGTACCTTTGGCCATTCTACAATTTAGCAGAAATAATAAAATATAGACTATGCCCCACAGAAAACAGAAATTACACTTTGTTTCTACAACCAATAATAAACACTATAGAATTAGAATGTTTAACATTCAACCGTATTTGCTTCCATTTGATTTAAGTAGGCAAAGCAATCAGTTACTGTGTTTTATATAACTAATTTGTTATTTTCAATATCAAAAAGGTGGGAAACCTTACATTTGTTATTTTCAATATCAAAAAAGTGTGAAACCTTAGATTCATTGTTTCTATTTGTTCATCTCCATGGACTGAAACACTCTGACTTGTAGTCACATCTCCGAGTACCTGCTCTGGGCCCAAGTTTGCTGTTTCCCTATATTAGAGAAAGAGGCATCATTCATCATTATGTGGACGTGGAGTGAAAAGATTTCCAAATAAATCCCGAATGGCAGTCAATTAGTCATTAGTTTCACAACTTGTCCATACATCTGTTGTGAAGTGCTGTGAAGTGAATGTTTATACACTTACCCTCCCAAAAGGCCTACCAGTAATTTCATGAAATATGGTGACATGGAGCCACGACACAGCCTTGTTGCAAAATATGTCTCCAATGGTAGTTAATCAAAGGATGCCATGAACTCAGCAAAACTTCTACTACTAATACAATACAGTTGAACGTTTACTGCTATCATTTCTGCTATAAATCCTGTGAATGTCTTTTATTTAGTAAAAAAACTATTAGCAAATTCAACTTGCGGTTAAAAAAACCCCATAGAGCAGCATATTTCATAATGACTTTGAGTAGTGTGTCAAATCAGACTCTGAAGCAATAATTATATTTAAAAATATTGTATTTGTTAATGGAATATTATGTTTATCAAATACTTAACGAAAAGCAGAGCATTACATAAATATCAGCTATTTGATACCAGAAAGGATTATAATTTGAACCCCAAAAGCACCAGTAAGAGAGTAAAATGGTGTAAATGACTTCATTTAGCTTAAATCACAATTACTTGTGTTCCTCTGGTATGGAATGAGAATATTTGTTTGTGGCCAACGAACACAACCAATTAATATTATTTCCTTTTTTTGGTGTGAATTGTATGAAAACGTATTATATTGTAATATATGTATGCAGTTTTATAAATAATAATTGTTTTCATTGTAGAAATTATTTAAGCTATTTTATATTACCTCATAATGTTAAAATAATATACTTCACAACATAAAAGTATGACCTCTTATTTTAAAAATACAAAATATAAAATAATACTGATTCAGATATTTATGAGACTGCTACAGGGGAGTAATTACATTAGTACTTTTAAATGCTGAATTCAAGGTCTTACCTCAAAAGTTGTTATACCTACTGTAATAACCTATACACCACTTCCTATGAAGACGTATGAGTGTTCTCGAGCTGTTAATAAAGACATACCCATGACAGGGAAATTTATAAGGACAGAGGTTTAATGAACTCACATTTCCGCATGGCTGGGGAGGCCTCTCAATCATGGTGGAAGTTGAAGGAGGAACAAAGTCACATCTTACATGGCGGCAGGCAAGAGCATGTGCATGGGAAGTCCTCTTTATAAAACCATCAGATCTCATGAGACTTATTCACTATCACAAGAACAGTATGGGAAAGACCCACCTTCATGATTCAGTTACCTTACCAGGTCCTTCCCATGACATGTGGGAATTATGGGAGCTACAGTTCAAGATGAGATTTGGGTGGGGACAGAGCCAAGCCATGTCAATGTATTTGTAGTTGGCAGCAACAACTATGATAGAATAATCTTGACACTGGTATCTAATATTTCAGGCAAATTGCTTTGCTAGTTTTCATTCTCTTTCTCCTGTTTCTTTACCATTTTTCAGAAATATTTGAAGCATATTAGCTTTTATTTAGATAAATGGATTATTTGATTTTTTTATACATTTGCTGAGTTTGAAGCCTTCTTTTCAGTAGTTTGCAACTACATAGAATCCAATGCAGAATTCACAAAATGAAACAAATTAGTGATTTTATGGCATATGTTATTTGGTACTGACAAGCTTTGGTTTTGCCTGTCATGCTAAACTAAATATTCACATACTACTTATCATTCTTGTCTTTCTTGAACTCTCAAATTTCTAAAAATATGTGAGAATTATTACTCATTAATTTGCGACTGAAATAAAATAACTTACATCAAAGGAAAGTAGCCTCTGCACAGGGTTGACTTTCTATATGCCTTTAAAATAATCACATTTTATGAAAAAATGCACAACATCACAAATCATCAGAGAGCATGCAGTATTAGTTTTTCTCTTCCAGCATTAGTTTGCTGAAGATAATGAACTCCATCTTCATCTATATTCCTGGACAAGACATGATCTCATTCTTTTTGTGGCTGCATAGTATTCCACGGTGTATATGTGCGTACCACATTTTCCTTCTGTCATTGATGGGCATTTAGGTTGATTCAATGTCTTTGCTGTCACACAATATACTGGTGTAACAAATCTGCACATGTACCTACTGAGATTGAAATAAAAGTGGAAAATAAAATAATCATATCTAATGACCTCAAAATAGATCAATTTACATATACATAATTGTCAGTAGATATAATTTTGATGAAAAGGTTATTTTATGTAATGTATTTCAAATATATTGAAATCAAACTCAGTATAATATAGTTTAGTAAATACATAGAAATAATAGAAAAACATTTTCTGTACCAGTTGTACTTACGTTGTCAAAGAAAGAAATGTTCAAATAATATATCTGGAAATAATCACTGTAGAAATTCTTCATATAATGTATATAGGTTATTATTTTAGTGAAATAATCCTAGAATAATTTCAATCTGTTCATGAGTTTATGAAAAAGATCATACATGTTTTCAAAGTTAATATTTTTAATCCCTTTATTTTATTCTTTGTTATATTTTTATTTTGATCACACAAAAATTCATGTGGGTATGTGTATAATTCTTATGTATTTCCCAGGTAAGATAGGACTAAATACTGTAAATATATATTTTTTCTTTTTTGGTGGAAAATGTAAGATATGGAAAACCTAAAGATTGTATATAGGTAAAAATAGAAGGGTAAATTAGATACCACACGATTCGCATTCCAACATCTCCTTTATAATTTCAGGATTCCCTTACTTTAAAATGCAGATGAAGAAGCTATAACTGTGTGGAAACTTATATTCTTGCAACCTTTTCGTTGTTGTAGTTGAAGTAATACATAGTAAAGTTATTTTCTTGGGAGACTATTTTGCAGTAATGTATCTTAATGAACTCTTCTTTAAAACAATTATTTTAAAACATTCTTTTCATGTATTTTTATTCTTAATAGCTCTCCATGTATCATGTCAGAATACGAGAAATCAGAAAGTTAAAAATATTTTGCAGAATGAGGTACATTAATACTCATTGCTAAAGTCATTTAAGCTCTAAGATGAGTATGTTATGAGCAAACATATCTATATATATATTTATTAGTTATACTTGTATATAGATATTTCTCAGAAAAATCTACTTTTGGAATAAGTTTTTTTAATAGACTAGCAAATATTTCTTTAGATGATTCAGTGAAAATATTAAAATACATTGATATCTGAATAAAACTTTAAAAAATTAATAATATTTTTGCATCTGTTATGCTTTTGTCATGGGAATTAATGTTAATATTGATAATTGGGCCTCCATATTTAAGTAAAAAAAGAATTATGGCAGGAACTGGCAGATATCCCCTAAAACCTGTTCTCCACTTCTATCATAGAAATAGAAAATTCACCTAGGAAAATTGCCACCTATTAATAGTATAAAGACAGCAAGTTGATGAACTTTCCTTGCAGCTAGATATGCCCACATGAATAAATTCAGGATAAAAGAATATGAACCTAAGTTCTCACAGAAGCTTTGTTCAATATTTCTTTATATAGACTTGATGCTACCACTTTTCTACTTTGTTTCTCTTTCACCTAACCTGAAACATAGATTTTTAACTAGAACCAAGAGAATAAAGAGAGGACTTTTAAACTTTAAAGAGCCTGTATCCTTAAGGAATTTGTGGACCAGACTCGAATTTTATCCCTCTGTAAAATTACCTACAGGAAATAAATTTCTATCTTAGTTATGCCACTTTTATTTCAGTTTTTCTAAATAATATTATTTAGTTTTTTCTATTGTTTCCGTAGCCAAACAAAAGGTTACTTTCTATGCGAATGAATAAACAGATCATTATACTTTAAAGGGTGAGGATAGGTATCTTGTCATTGTGCATCTTTTAGGGAATTATCTCATTACATAAGAACTTCATGTTAAAGATAAATCTGGCAGAGGCCTATTTTTGTATGATCCATGAGCTAAGAATGGTGTTTATATTTTAAAGCATTGTAGAAAACAAAAAAGAAAGAGAATTCATGGCAAAGACACCATGTGGCTTGCCAAGTCTTGTTTAGTATATGGCCCTTTACAATAGAACTACGCGGAACCCAAATCTATAAAATACTCTGTGGTGACATTCTCTGACAAGAGTTTCCTTTAAAAAAACTATCATTATTTTGTCTTCAAAATCATTAGTGTTCTGATCTTCACAATGACAGAAAGAATCTAATACTGAATATGCAGATTTTAATCATAGAAAGCCAGAAAAAAAGGAACCACTGGACTCTGAAGTTTAGTTAAAATACTCACCTATGATGAGTGAGGTCAGCTATTGACACAGCACTTCATCCAAGGTAATAACTTTAAAAAGTATGACCAGAGAATTCCAAAGTTCTATTTAGGAGATCACCATTAACCATAAAGTCTAGATGATTATCCATGTCTAAATCTATGAATCACAACTAATCCAAACTTATGTATATTAGGACGCTCCAGACAACAGCATCAATAGGATATATATATAGTAAGAGAAGATGTACTAGAGGAACTGGCTTACATGGTTATGGAGGACCAGAAGTTCCACAATATAGAGATCTGCCACTTGGAAAATCAGGAAAGCCAGTGGTATAGTTCAGTTTGAGTTTCAAAGACCTGAGCCTCTGAGTTAGTAGTGAAAGTTCCCCCAGGTCTGAGTCAAAAAGCCAAGAAACCAGGAGCACTGAAGTCAGAAGGCAATATCTCAGCTCAAGCAAACAGAATGAATTACCCCTTCTCTGACTTTTTGTTCTGTTTGGACACTCAATAGATTAAACGATGCTTGCCCAGATTCGTAAGGGCCTATCTTTTCCACTTTGGAACTAGTAAGTTCCAAAGCTAACCTCTTCCAGAAGCGCCCTCGCAGGAATACTCAGAACTGATGTTTTACCAGCTCTCTGTATATCCCTTAGCCAAGTCAAATTGACACATAAAATTAGCCATCACACTAAGAAATTTATAGACAAACACTCAAAATATAAAGAAGAAATTGTTCTTCTAAAGTCAAATAGTAAGTACAGCATATGTAAAGATCTGGAAAATAGACAATACGTTAGGTCAATGTTATTTAACAAAAGGAAATCACAAACATAAAGTGAGAATGATAGAGCATTAGGGAAAAACCACTACTGTGGCTGGAATTTTAGACTTTCTTAATATTTTGATGAGATACTCTTTTTTATTTAAAATTTATTTATAGCATGCTTATTATTACCTGAATAACGTTACAGGAAAGAAAAGAGTAAAAGATTCTAGGTTTTTAAGAAGCTTGTTGGCTAGTGAGAGAAAAATAAATAAAATAAAATAAAATTATAAGCAATAGAAAATGTGAGATTATGTATCCTATTGGTTCTTCTGGAGAACACTGACTAATACATCATAATAGGAAACAGAGAAAAAATATAGGGAATAAAATGCATTGATTGTACATGGGTAAGTGGAGGATGGAGCAATAAGAAAATACTAGATTTTGAAACATCTTTTACATCAAATTCAGGAGCTTGGACATCATCCTTTAGGCAAAAGGGATTCACGGATGGATTTTAAATAAGCGGGTTTGCATTTAACAAGATAAGTCTAGTTCTACAAAGATACGACTTTGAAAAAGGTTAACTATTTAAAATACTTTTGAAAGCAGTGTTAACACGGGGTGTCGTAAATCAGTGACTTGTGGTAAATCAGTGACAATAAAGATAGAAAGGAGGACATTCAAATGAGACATACTTAATTTAAAAATTGACAGAATTGGTAACTTAGAGATACAGTAAGTGAAACAGAAAGAATAATTGTTCCATTCTAGCACTGGTGAAATGGGAGAGTTCCCTGATTCCCCTCAGATTGTGTGGCAGGGGTGTGGCTCGCCTGTTTGCTCACCTGGCAGCTCAAACCCCTAACTGGAGGAGGAGCTCACAGAGGGGAAGGTGCAGGAACAGGGGCAAGCACTTTTGAGCTGTGGCTCCACCATAGCGTCTGGGGTGTGTGTCTGTGACTCCGGAAGTCCAGTTGGGCGTGTGTTACAGTGTGCGCCTTTAGCTTAGCTGTCTGCATACTGCTTGTGTGTTAATCAGCTTAATGAACCCTGTGCCTTATCACAAGGGCAAGGGGCGAATGTGACAGCCTTCTGTATCCTGAGCTCTTGCCCAGTGTCCTGAAAGAATTGGACCACAGGCGGGCTCAAAGGATGAGTGCAAGTTTTTACTGAGTGGTGGAGGTGGCTCAGCAAGATGGATGGAAAGCCGGAAGTGGGGATGGAGTGGGAAGGTGGTCTTCCCCTCAAGTCAGGATGCTCAGCAGCCGGACTCTTCTCTGAATGCCCCTGGCCAAACTACCCTTGGGGTCTAGACATCCCTCCTCTTTTCTCTTTCTCTGCTATGTCATTCCGCTCTCGCTGGTCTGCTGGTCTCTTCTAGAGCTTGGGATTCAGGGTTTAATATGGGTGCAGGATGGTGGGCGTGGCAGTCCCAAAGGCAACTTTTTGGGTTCAAGAACAGAAATACCTGTTCTCATTTAGGGCTGTGGGTATCCAACTTGAGGGTGGGGCCTTTGCCAGGGGACATCACTCTTCTACTCAGTATTTCCCTGTTTTCTGTCTGTGTCACCAGCACTGGATTGGACAATGTGTTTCCAAATACAAGAAAAGAAAATTTTAAGAAAGAAAATCAGAACTTAATTTCAGATTGTGTGTTTAAAGTGCCATTTGGAAAGCAGAGAATAAAACACAAAGAGGGTAAATATGTAAAAGATTATAGCACCAAGATTCAGCAAGTAACTGGCTTATGGGACTAGAGAGAGGCAAGTTAGAGCTATCCAAGATTGCTTGGGTAGCTGATGGTGCTATCAAGTTAGATAAGGAATACAAATGAAGGAATGGATTTTACAGGAGGTGATAAGTTCAAATGCAAATATTTTTAATTTGAGGTTTCTTTGGAACATTTGTCAAGAAGATAGATATCTGTTAGAAAGAAATTTGGACTAGAGAATATGAATCGTCCAGTCTTTCATTTATCAGTCATTCTTGGGACCATGAAATTGAACAAAACTTCCTGAGGACAAGAATACTGGCCTGAAAATGGAATCCATGAAGTACCACACACACTAAAAAGAGGGTTTGGGAGTAGAAAAGAAGAAAGGGCAATAACCAGAGTGATCCTGCTGGCAAGAAAAGGAGTGTGGCACAGAGAATGTGTAGCAACAGGAAGAGATCTCAGAGAAAAAAAGTCAAAGTACGATCTTTACAATAGAAAACCTAGCCCATGTATTTGAGAAGTGATTTTAGAAAACTCTTTCATGAAATTTAGTAGTGATAGAAGAGAAGATAGAAGAGAAGAGAGAAGAATAGTTGTAGGGATAATGTAATTAAATAAGTCTTTTAATTTGTTAACCAAAAAAAAATCCTAATGCCCCCCAACCATCTGAATGGACTTCCTCCTTGGCCAGGGCACACTACAATTTAACCTGAAAGACTGGCTCAGGCCATGATGGGAAATGGGGTGTCAGATATACCTCATTATACCCTTCAGCATTAACAGCAACACAGACCTTAAGTTTGATAAGAAACATTTATAATCTATTCTCTCTGAAGCAGGATACCTGGAGGCTTCATCTGCATGATAGAACTTTGGTCTCCATAACACTTATCATAACCCAGACATTCCTTTTGATTGATAATAACTCCTTCAACCAATTGCCAATCAGAAAAAAAAATTAAATCTACATGTATCCTAGAAGCCCTGCTTCGAGTTGTCCAGCCTTTCTGAACCAAACCAATGTGTATGACTTAAATGTATTTGATTAAAGTGTCATGTCTCCCCAATATGTATAAAACCAAGTTGCAGCCTGAACATCTTGAGCACATATTCTCAGAGTCTACTGAGGGCTGTGTCATGGGCCATGGTCACTGATAATCAACTTAGAATAAATCTCATCAAATATTTTAGAGTTTGACTCTTTTCATAGACAATTTATTTTGTTTGTTCAGGGTGAAGGCATATGTAAGAGAATATAACTGAAAGAGAAAGAAGATTATGGCACAATTGGACTCATTGACCTTGAGAAAAAGAAAGATGATCTTATTTAAAAATGGAGAAAAGACCGTAAAGATGGATGATAATGTAAAGAAATCTGAAATTAGGTAGAAATTTTTTGAGAACCAATGTACTGAATAACTTCAAATTTCTCAATGAATGATTTGTGTTGGCTATTTGTTATAAGGTTTTTGGACATTTAATAGTGCTATGCATAGTGATTAAGATTTGGGATAACTTTCTCATATGATAAATTTGTAAAGCTTATAATGTGAAAGTAGATGATATTAATTGGGTAATTCTTGTCATCCAACCAAAACAGAGTGAGAGCCAATGGCAAAACACACTCAAGGAGCAAAACATTGTTCCAATAATGCAATTCTCTGCAAATGTGACTGCTGAAGTTGCCTGCTATAACCTGAAACCAGTATTATCTAACAGTTAATGAAATAACCTGCTACAACTCTAAAACTAGTTTTAATCATCACCACCATCACTTACCAATTAGCACTTACCAGTGTAGTAACAGTTATTAAGAAATTATTTTAGGCAGATAGAGAGGAAAAAGGGTCCTTGAAAAGTTTTCACTGCTTTTAAAGTAGCTCCAGAAACGTTTCCTGACTAACAGGAAAGCCCAGGCACTTAGAGAGGGCCGGCAACTTTTGATATGCAAATACCAGCTATAAGACACTGGGTCCACTGGCTTTGGCTCATGCCTGAGCGCTTTGGCTCATGCCTGTAATCCCAACACTTTGGGATGCTGAGTCCGGAGGATCATCAGGTCAGGAGTTTGAGAACAGCCTGACCAAAATGGTGAAACCTTGGCTCTACTAAAAATACAAAAATTAGCCTTGTGTGGTGACTGCATGCCTGTAATCCCAGCTACTGCAGAGGCTGGGGCAGGAGAATCGCTTGAACTGGGAGGTGGAGTTTGCAGTAAGCCAAGATGGTGCCACTGTACTCCATCCTGGGTGACAGAGCAAGAATCTAGCTCAAAAATAAATAAATAAATAAATAAATAAATAAATAGATAAATAAATAAAAAGAAAGGAAAAGAAAAAAAGACATTAGGTCCACCCAAACATGGCAATTTCCACCATTGTCCTCTTGCCCTTGCCCTGACATTTGCCTGACAACATGACCATCTCTACATAGCCCCACGTGTGTAGAACATCATGGCACCCTGAATTTGCATATTAAAGGACTAGGGTAAGAGGGCCAGTTTTTTCAGGGCTACATGGATGACATGCCTGGTCAAATCAATCCCCTGAGCTCTATGCATATCAGACACCACGTCCTCTAGCCTACTCATATAAGCAGCCATTTTTCCATGGCACACAGGGTCTCCTCTCTGGACTTGGGAGCCCCCTTTCCTCTATCCCTGTACAGGGAGCTTCTTTCTTCTTTCTTCTTCCTTCTTTCTTGCCTATTAAACTCTCTGCTCCTTAAAACCACTCCACATGTGTCCGTGTCAGTTTATCCAACTCACCAGAGACAGGAGCCATGGTGTTCCTCCACTCATTGGAGCCATATCGTCAACTCCCAAAAACTTTATGGGTGCCGATGAATTTTCTTGCAAAACACTATGTAATATTTCTCCTTTTTGTAAAACTTCCAATCTTCTCTTTGTTCTTTGGACATACCAGAGGCCACCTGATCTGTGCATATGCCCTGGATTGCAACTCTTGCATCCCAAATGAAAGGTTTGAAATTTAGAGATTTGTCTCTATATTTTATTTGATTTTAACAATAATTTCCAACAGCCATTAGTCATCAATATTTAGCAACATAATAGGTACACTGTTGCGGCATTGCTGGTTGAGAATTTTCTTTGTGTTCTGTAGTGAAAGAAAGGAAAAGGGAAGCATGAAATTTGAGTATTGGTTCAGAAATAGTTCACCTGTTCTAACATGGTTTTCTTTTGGTTGAAATTCATGTAGGAAATCTTAGGGAAAATAAATTTCCCCTGAACCTTAACACTAGGTCAAGAAATTCATATGAGACTGCATAATTTTTAATGTTTTATTTTATTTTTATTTATTTATTAATTTTGGGGACAACATTTGTCACCTGTCACTTAGGCTGGAGTGCTTTGGCTCATGCTAAGCTCACTACAACCTCCACCTCCCGGGCTCAAGCAATCCCACTGCTCAGCTGAGGATCACGTCCAGGTAATTTTCACTTTTTTTTTTTTTTTTTTAAGTAGAGATGGGGTTCATCATGTTGGCCAGGGTGGTTTCGAACTCCTGACCTCAGTTGATCCAGCTGCCTCAGCCTCCCAAAGTGCTGGGATTACAGATATGAGCCACCATGCCTTGCTTGGACATTTATAATTTAAATGTGATTGTAGCATATACAGCCATCTTTTTAGTTCTAGAGTGTTTCTATTACTGAGATAGGGTATGCCGAGGTATCTTCTAAAACATGCTGGGAAACTTGAAGGCTCTGGATCAGATCCAGTTGAAGATAACTCAGATCTCGGAAGTTCTTGCCTGTCACAATGGACATCCATGGATAAGACATGGGTACATTAGTTAAGATCTCAGAATGAAGGAAGAAAATCAATGAAGGAGTAATAAATATTATTATTATTATGTGGTTGACATTATAACAACTTTGCATATTATTGGATACCAATAGAAGTGACTGCCATATGCATAAGAATTTGCATATTTGCAGCAACATTTGAAAAATTACTTCCTACAAATATCAAAAAATCAGTCATTATCCTGAATAAATATATATCTCCCCTGGGAGCTTTTAGGTTCACCCCTCCCTTCACCCTCTATAACCTACATGACCTAAACTTTCTCACTAAAGAGGCGATAGTAATGAACTTCAAGTTATATTGAATTGACTGTGGCAGCTTTGTAGGTGCAAAAGATAACCTTGCAAGAAAAAAATATGCTATGATTACAGCAGTCAGTTGATAGTCACTAATTACAACACTTTTAGAATCAGCCACAGTATTCTAGTCAAAAATGCATTCTTCCTGGGCTGCTCTGGCTAATGACAGCTAGGAAATGTGCTAGGTTATTTCTGCCCAACATGAGGTTTCTTAAACAGGTAGTTTTTGCTCTAGAGCTCCCTATTGGCATGGAAGGGATTTTCTCACAACTGAATCAGAGACTGAAGCTCTTCCTATCCAATGCTTCTTCTTTATCCCTGTCTTTTCACAGGTGTCAAACTTGCATTACATGTTTAAAAACCTCCCTACTACTACTCCCACTCTCTTTTAACAGATTTTTATTCCCCCAAATCTCTTTCACTTTCAACTTAGATTGAGTATCTGCTTCCCAGTAAAACATGGACTCCCACTGTATATATAACAAATGTCAACAGTATTCAAAATACAGTCTTTTCTGTTTATAAATTATTAAAGAAAAATATAAAGAACATGAGTGAAGTGAAAAAGAAATATATTAGATTTCTATTGCTGCTATAACAAATTATTAAAAAAACTTAATTGCTTAAAAAATACACATGTATTCTCTTAAAATTCTAAAAATCAAAAGTCCAAAATAAGTTTTATGAGGCCAAAATTGAGGTGTTGGCAGGACTGTTTCCTTCTGGAGGCTCCAGGGAAGAATCCATTTCCTTTTCCTGTTCAGCTTCTAGTGGGCCCCTGCATTCCTTGGCTTACAGACCCTGCCTCCATCTTCAAACTGCATCACTCCAATTTCTGCTTCTACCATTACGTTGCCTTTTTCACTTAACTCAATTTTTAAGGACATTTGTGATTACAGTTAGAGCCAACTTAGATAATCAAGCATAGCATACTCATCTAAAGATCCTTAACTTAATCACAACTGTGAAGTTCCTTATGCCATATAAGGTGTATGAGATTAGGATGTAAACATGTTGGGGAAAAGGTGGGGAAGCATTATTCAGCTTACCCCACCAGACATATTATTTTACCAAGAATATGTAGTTTGGGAAACTTCAAGGATCTGGATCAAACCCAAAATGAAGATAATTCAAACTTCACAGGTTCTTGCTGTGACAATGGGCATCCATGGATGAGGTGAGAAACTGAAGCACAGTTGCAGTGTTAAGTCTCAAAATGGAGGAAGAAAAGCAATACGGAGGCAGTAGATGTTAATGTTAATGTAATATAACAACTATACATTTGAAAAACATTGGCAACTGGTGTAAGTGTTACTTTTCTTCTGATTATTTTGAAAACATAATGTTTAACTAAAAATTATGTAAATTTCTTTAGAAAGTGAATATAAGGTTCTTTGCCACCTACCTAATGCCATATGAGCATATTTACAAACAAGTGTATTTAAGCTGAAATTCTGTGTAAGATCAGCTTTTTCTTAGTGGAAATGCCTACAAAATAAAAATAAAGCAAATTTGAAAGTTCATGATATTGAGAATTCAGGTAATAAGCACTTAAGAAAAAAATGATTTTAGGAATGAACGATTTAAAAATTTTCTTTTTCATCAGATTATATATATATACATGTATCTCTAATAAATTGCTTTTATGTATAGAAAATTATTGAAAGCAGAGGGCATTTGAAGTAATAAATATAACCTCATCCCTTCCCATCTCACATCCCCATAATATTACTTTTTTCCCCCCGACTTGGATTGAAAATCTGCTACAATAGTAAATATTAGTATCTGGTCTGATTCAACAACTCTGCAGAAGAGATTTGAGAGTTATGGGGATGGTATGAAGTAAATGATTCTATTTATTTCATCTCTGTGAAAAAAGTAAACAGAAAAAACAAGCAAACAAAGCTTTAATCTTTCATTTCTAGTGTCTGGGTTTTGAATAGGTCCCCAAACTGAGTTTTTCAAATAAGCTTAGTCAGATGCTTCAAGGATTAGGGCAGACTATTTTTTAATTTTGTTTTATTTTATTGGTTGACATTTACTAACATATAATGACTGTTGAGTTAACAAGTTTGTGAACATTGTGTGGAGGCATGAAATCAGCTTGTTCTTTCACAGACTAATCCCTTTTCTCCTGTGCTCAGTAACATAATAGGCCATAGTTCATAGGTATGCAATATGAGCAAGCATTGTGTAGATGGAATCGATAGCATAATCCTATTAAATTCTGCAAAACAGTTTACTTTATGATATCAAGTGGAATTGTGATTGATTTTTAAAGTAAATAGTAGTTCTATATTCAACTCAGACTAGAATATCTTTTAAAGCAGCAACTTACTTTGTGTGGGACCGCTGTTTTTCTTCCATTTTTCTTGATTGTATAAATAAATGTTGCCTGTGTGGCTTAATTAAAAGACATTGAATTCTGGCTTGACTTTTTACTAAATACAGAACTGAATGCTTGTTTTTAAGTTTTGCCACTTGTTCTAGAACACTTTGTTAAAAATAATGGTTTTTAGACAATGGCAATTCTTTTTCAAAAAATTTTTATTCCTTAAGTCCAGAATTATTATAAATATTTTAAAGTAACTAGTTAGTATTCAACTAGTATGCTGCATTTCAGTATTACTAGTTATTTATACTCACTCTCCTTTATGATTATTCAATTTCTCATTTTGAATAGTTGGATCCAGCACATTAAGTACCAAATATTCGTATTATCCCCATATAAATACATTTACTACTGATGCTGAGTTTCTGCACTCACTGAATCTTCCCTATATGATTAAAATCTCAAATTGATTTTAAGACATTAGTTTTCAGGATATGATAATATTCTTAAGCATCCTTTATATATTGTGAAACTCTTTGAAAACACAAAACACTATTTGCTCGGAGCAGAATTGCATGCAGTAAAAAAGTTCATTTGTATTAAAAACAAACCTAATTGTGTCCACAGAAAAGGAGGCAAACTAGTTTATAATCTTAACATAATCTCCGCTGTCTAGCAAGCTACAGAAGATTTTTCTAAGTATACTTCCAGTTTAAAGTTGATGTCCTCACAACTGAAAGAAAAAGTTCATTGAATTCAATTTTCTCAAAGATAGCTCAAGTACTTGTAAAGAAAGAAATAAAAATCTGTACTGGCTCAAAATAATGGGTATATACTTGCTGTCTTCTAAGAAATAAGAGGGATGATTTAACAGTGAATCAAAAAAAAAAAAAGGTGATGAAAATAAGAAGGGGGGTTGTGGGTGACCAGGAATTATAGGGAAACATTTGAACGGCAGAGGCAAATGGATTCAAAATCAGAGGGGTTCTCAACCCAAAGCATGCACAGAAATGCCACGTGCAAAAGATGAGAGCAGTTCTTAAAGTACCCTAAACATAGAAAGGGATAAATAGAACCTTAGGACTAAAAGTTTAGCCCAACTCCATGTTATATACAAGGCACAATCCTAAAATAAAATGGTGTAAGATGGTGAACGGTCATGGGATCATCAAATACATAATTATATAAACAACTTTATCAACTAAATTCTAGAACATCAAAATATGCAAAATTTTTTTGATTAAAAAAGAAGAAAGAACTTAAGAAATAGTAGTCATAGCATATAAGCATAGTTTTAAGTCTTGGATAGAGCAAACATTAAAAATAATATAAAGTTTTTGCAAACATATGAATAGAGATTATTTGGGAAATTTAATGATTAGAATGGATATACACCATTTTTATTGGTTGTGATATACTAATAACACCAGAAAAAAAATTAAAAATTTTTTAAGAAAGATATAATATCAACCATATTTGTATCACAATGTAATAATGGTCAAAATAAAATAATTTTCTAAACTACTTAAGAAATAAGTCAAAATCCTTATTCACGAAATTGTACACAAGCTTAAAATTTAACACAATTTAAAACTTTAAACACTATTGATATCAAATTAGAAGAAAAATAATTTTTTTCTAAGTCATGAAATTAAATAAAGCAAGTATATTCTATGTTTAAACTTTTAATATTTATATATAATTTACAAAATAAATAATGAATAAAATATATGATAAAATGTAGCCACCTACAAATTTAATGGAAAAATATAAGTTACATGATAATGTAACAAAAGGAATATAAAAAGTGAAAGAAAAAGTTCACTGAATTCAATTTTCTCAAAGATAGCTCAAGTACTTGTAAAGAAAGAAATAAAAATCTATACTGGCTCAAAATAATGGGCATATACTTGCTGTCTTTACATTTAATGTAAATTAATGTAAATTAAATGTACATTAGTACATTTACATTTATATATAGAAGTGATTATTTTGAGAAAATCCAAACAAAGATAAAGTAGATGTTTTATAATTTGATACTACAATTAGAACTATTTGACTGGAAGACAAAAGTTATAGATTGTGTATGTTGAAGGCAGGGCCAATGTGGTTTATTCTTCCAGGGGGCACATTTATGATGTAACCTATGTGAATGACTGTGCTTTGTCCAATTCTTGAATGCCTTGAAGACGCAAGGTGAAGACACTCTTTAGCCATGCGGCTACCCTGGATGCCACAGTGAGTAACCAGCAGCCAAGTATCCATCCAGGTTGTATTAAGGAAAGATCACTGTGAACAAACTTAGAGTACACGTCCACTCTTAATGAATTCTATAAACTAATTCCCCACTTCTATGTTACTGTTGTGCCTGAATTTACTACCACAAAATCCAACACATCAAAAACGTGGACATGCCTATTAGTGCAAAGATCTTTAAGATGCAGTCCTAAAGCCCAACACGTTCTCCAAAACTCTGAAGGAAGTGATGAAGGATATTTTTTTCTTATTTTAAAAATTTTGAGGCCAGGCGCGGTGGCTCATGCCTGTAATCCCAGCACTTTGGGAGGCCGAGGCGGGTGGGTCAACAGGTCAGAAGATAGAGACCATCCTGGCTAACACGATGAAAACCCCGTCTCTATTAAAAATACAAAAAAATTAGGTAGGCATGGTTGCGGGCCCCTGTAGTCCCAGCTACTCTGGAGGCTAAGGCAGGAGAACCACGTGAAGCCGGGAGGCAGAGCTTGCAGTGAGCCAAGATCGCGCCACTGCTCTCCAGCCTGGCGAACAGAACGAGACGCCGTCTCAAACAAACAAACAAACAAAAACAAAAAGAACTGAGAAAACGTCAGCATCTATAAACATATATTTTATTTATATCAGATAAGCAGGGAGGCTTTTTTTTTTTTTTTTTTTTTTTAAGCAAGGAACACCTCAGAACAGCCTCAGGTACCTACCATGGAAGGGTCTTTTGGAAAGTCATGCCATGAAATTTATTCCGTATCTGCCAAATGAGTGCATTCAAGTTTTCTAGTCGGACGTATGTGTTTACGGAGGGCAACATATAAGAAGCCAACCAGATAGCTGGGGGAGCTAACCTTTTGCCTCTTCCCCTAATTACTTCTCCTCTTTCTCAGCTGCCGTGGTCTCCACTGCACAAGCCCCGTGCTGCTCACAGAAGCCACAAGGTGACTGCACTCTTCAAATATTTTGGTAATACACTTGTATCCATGAATATTTTGATATATTTCTTACATATACATTTATTTCTGATATATTTGCTTACTTGATTACTTGTTTGTATTTAGTTTTTAAAATGAACCAGGGCACTGTCCTCTTTTGTAATTGCAAAACATAGTTTTAATAACACGTAATAATATAGTTTTTAAAGTTAAACGATCAGCAAAGCCATTTAGTCCTAATCTAATACTTAATGTGACATTTTAAATTGCTTTATAAGATTATTCTAAGGCATTAAATCTATTCAGATTTTCACCTTGTTTCTTATGCATATATAAAATACACCGAAAATTAAAGTATTTCAGAAATGCAAGGGTGGATTTATACCAGAAAGTCTATTAACAGATGCCAACACATTTTAAGGGTTATTCAGTAATGGTTGTTGAAATACTTTATCAATTTCGGCAAATATAATTCTTTATAAAACTTTTTTATTTAACAAAAATTCTACAGCAAATATTTTATTAAATGTGAAAAGATTAAAATGAATTTCATTAACATCAGGAAGTAAACACAGATTACTAGCTTTGACCATTATTTTTACTTTTTAAAAAGAAAAACTTTTAGGTTCAGGAGTACATGTGCAACTTTGTTGATACAGGAAAACTCATGTCATGGGTTTTTTGGTGTACAGACCATTTTATCACCCAGGTACTAAGCATAATACCTGATAGTTATTTTTCCTGATCTTCTCCCTCTTCCCCAACTCCTTCCTGAAGTAAGCACCAGTGTCTGTTGTTCTCTTCTTTGTGCCCATTGGTTCTTATTATTTAGCTTTACTTATACGTGAGAATATGCAGTATTTGGTTTTCTGTTCTTGTGTTAGTTTTCTAAAAATATTGACCTCCAGCTCTATCTATGTTCCTGTAAAGAACATGATCACATTTTTTTATAGCTGCATAGTATTCCACAGTGTGTATGTACCACATTTTCTTTATCCAGTCTTCCACTGATAGGCATTTAGATTGATTCTGTCTTTACTATTCTGAATAATGCTGCAATGAACCTATGTGTGCATGTAGATTTTTACCTTTTTGTTTTAAAAATAATTTCATACTTACAGAAAAATAGCAAGATTATTAAAAAGGACTTAATAATGCTTTTCTAAATTCACCTATTGTTAACATTTTGCTACATTTGTTTTATTATTTTCTATGTGTTCATGTATTTATTACTATTGATTGGTACATTTAGAACTAAGTTACCAAATCTCCAAACTAGAAGGATATTCTATTACATAATCATAGGACAATTATCAAATTCAGGGAGTTAAATACAGGAAAGTGGATACAACATTATTGTATACTACATAGCTCATTGATTCAATTCAGGATAATGTATTCATCATTTTAATCTGTATGAATTACCCAGCCTTTTTGCTGTCTTTTATGATATTGACATTTAACATGGTATTGGAGATCAAATGTTGCTATTCAGTATGATCCACAGTTTGAGTCCAACATTATTATTTAATATAGAAGATACTTAATGCAATGAGAAAATTAAATCAAACAATGTGTATAGATATTTTAAAAAAAGATAATTTTTCCCATGATTTAATTATACACTTTAAAATTATAAAAAAGAAAACACTACTCAAAGTAATAGGAAAATTTGGTGGGATTATTAGATACAAAAGAGTCTTTAAAATCAGAACTTTATAAGAAACATCTAAATTGAAAATAAAAAATATTGAATTCTAAATTCCAACAAAAATATAAAATGCTTGGGAATAAATTTAACAAAATAGAGAAATAAAAGTATGTATTTCAAATTAAATTTATAAAACAATATTTCAATAAATGTAAAAAGCATGTTATTCTTGCATGAGAAGACAGTATTATTAATAAAGTCAATTGTAATTGCAACAGAATTACTTTAAAATTGAGTAAAATAATATTAATGTTAAATGGGAGATTATATACTTAAATATATTAAGGATTATGTATTTAAATATATTAAAAGTTGAAGGAGAGAAGAATGGTTTAGGGAAGCTTGTTTTAATAGAATTCAAATTTATGAAAAATTATTATAAATTCAACACATTTTAAAGAATATGTTGCAGAACTTTCTCCTTGGTTCAGCTGAAACTGGGCTCTTGTCACACAACCAGGACAGATTAGGCTCACAGACACATAGAAGGGTGAGGAAAATGGAATTTATTGGTTGAAAGGAAAAAGGAAAAATAACTCTCAGCAAAGCAAGAGAGAGTCCTGCTTCCAAGTTTCCTTTCTCATGGATTGAATCCCAGGTCACCATACAGGAACAGGAGAGGCCTGTCTCCTCCCGTCTGCACATGGCAGGAACTTCCCAAGACTCCACCCTGTGCTCCCAGTGTACAGATGGGCATTATTCAGAAAGAATCAGTTGGGAAAGAGTGGGCTTCATCTGAGATCAGCAGTCCAGCTTTTCTGCCTTCAGGCTGTTTTAGGCTTGAAGGTGGGGTTTCTTGCAGGACCCTTGGCTGCCTCCTGTCTCTATCAGTTATACAGATGGTTGATATAGAAAATAATGTATTTTTAATAGTGCCGAAATAACTGACTACTACCTAAAAGTTATATCTCTCTTGCATCATACTCAAAATTGTTCTCTATGGATTACAAAATTAAAATGGAAAAAGCATTAAAAAATCGAAAAACCTACAAAAATAAGTAAACAAAGTAGCTTCTTAATCAAGAATGGAAATGTACACATAATATTCTTTAATAAAGGATCATTTGACTTAGAAACAGTCTTGTCAAAAGATACCTTAAGTCACTAAATGGTAGATCCAGGAAATTTCCAATACACATGACTAATAATATATACGTCACACAAATAACTCTGCCAAGTTAACAAGAAAACAGTATGTAATTCAAATGGAAATGAGTAGAAGGTATGAAAATCTAGTTCAGAGAGAAAGAAATCCAAATGACCAAAATTAGTAATTAAAAAGCACCTGTCTGTATCTTTATAGAAAGCATCATTCTAAGTTTCCAAAACTGTATTTCTGTTTTCATACTTGTGCATAGCATTTCTCTGTTGCTCAATTTATGTTGTTTCAGGTTTTATATTCTTAAAACTGATTTAATTCTAATTTGTTCACATTTCAGTAATAAATCTAACATCAGACTCTCTTTGATTCACTGTTAATCAAGTCTGCCTTTTTTCAAGTGTTTGGCCTACGGCTAAGTTAACATTTGTTGAAAATACCACTGAAAAAAAGAAACAGCCACAAAAACTGCAGCCCAGGTGCATGCCAATGGCAAAAATTATCAGGGACTGAAAGCATGGCGCAAAACATAGTATCTCCCAAATGGATACCTTTCAATTATCTGTGATTTTTATGCTGTTTATATTTACATGTGACCAACCACCACACGAAATATTGTTTGAGCTATCTGTGAAAATATAACTCAATAGAATATTCTGTCTGCAACTTACTGTCAAATTATTTATGAAGCAAAATATTATGTATAGTAAGTTTTAAATGTATGTATATATGTGTATACATAATGTCCTCAGACAAATGCATATGAGAGAAGAAGGGAGAGAGAACAGACATATGTATGGGAGAAGGTGTTAACAATGGGTGAGTCTGACTGAAATATATATGGGAGTTTTTAAGTTCTGTATATTTGAAATTATTTTAACATAAAAATTAAATAAAAATGAACATTACTTGCAATATTTTCATTCACACTTCTGTCTCTATGGACTATATATACATAGTTATTCCACATATTCAAAAATGTTCAGTAATCTAAAAATTAAAAATAAGGCTAAAGTTACTATTAAACGTATTGCATTTTATGATTCATAGCAAAATTTAGATCAGTTTCTTTTTTATGACTATTAAGTAATCTACATTTTCATACTTACTACCACATCCAAATGTATCAATGAAAGCATTTTATACCAATGAAACTGTTTTTTAACAAGAAATTAAAGCGGAAGCAAAGGCAAATTGTAGAGAACACTGGCAACTTAATTCCAGACCTAACAGTGATTTGTCCTTTACAGTCTTAAGCTGCATTTTCTTCTTAGAGGAAAGTGAACAAAATGAACCACATTTCACAGGCATAGGCATGATGGAGAAGTCTCTGAATATTTGCTTTCTGTAATACATTTCCAAAATTATTATCATAAGTGTTTTGCATAGTTATTCCACCTAACAGAGCTCTCAGATATTTATCTGAATCTTTTCCCATTGCTATTTCCTTTGATTCTTTCAAATACATCATCTAAAGAAATATTTTTTTTGCAAAGGTGAACTATCACTTCATATTCACTGCCTATTTGGCCTTGAGGGAACATTAAAGTTATTTGATATGCTGCAGCTGTAGAAAGATAAACTAGACCACATGACTTTATTTGGATAAAAATCCTGAATAGCCTTATTATCACTAGATCTTCATAAAGTCACTATAGATATTGAAATAAGGAGCAGATTTTGCTATAAGGTTCTATTTCAGAAGTTACTGGGAAAAAATGCCATTTCCTCCCCTTCAGAATATGCAGTTTGGCGTGAGACTAAATGTTTTAGAGTACTTCAAACTCTTTGTAAATATATTTAAATAATTATTTTTAATTACATTATTTTTATTAAGTTATTATTTAGCAATATTTTTGTATGTTTATAGATAACACTTTGTGTTATTCAAACATATGTATATTTAGTATTTCAAATGATTTTTACAATGCATTTGCAACATTAGCAAAACAAATCTTTCTTGCAATACCTAGTAACTTATAATCCAAAGTAAAATTTCAAGAGCAATTATTTCAGAGCAATATTCTGGCATATCTAAATAGTACAACTAAGTAGCATATTTGACATAACAAATTTTAAATTAAACATTTCACATTAAATTCCATATTATTTTGAATAAGATGAGCAAAAGTAAAAATCAAAATATCCCCTCATTCTAGGACTTCCTCTTCTATGAAATTTTTCTGACAATATATTTCACTTTTGAAAAATACTCCACCTTCAATTTATTCATTTTGCACTGTTTGTAAGAGAAAATTAATGAAAGTCAAATAACCATCAGTGAAAGTCTATTTACATAAATGATGACATATCTATGCCATGGGATATTTTTTCAAATTTAATAAAATAAGGAAGATTAAAGAAAACTAATTAGAAATAATTCCCATCAGATGTTACTAGGTAAGGCACAGAAGAACTGGGTGTATAGCATATTACCATTCTGATATTTATGTAAAACAAGAGAATTGATAAAAATATTTCTTCTCACCCCATTGTTTGTATGTATTAAATATAAATAAGCATATCAAGTAGCAAATATGTAATATATATTTACAGTATGTATTGCCTTGTATATTATTAAAGTATCAATGGAAAAATCAGAAACAATTTTAACGTGTTATCTATAAGAACTACAGAAGTAGGAGAAAAGCCCTTTACAATATACTACTTTTTACCTGTTATATCTCAAATAGTATACATTACTTATTCAATAAAGACATATATAAACATGAATTAAAATAAATAACATATTTTAAACTAAGTTATCTCTATCATGTGTTCATATCTATTTAAATAGAAATAGATTAAGATAGTGTTTGATATAGAAATATAGACACATCACAAAATTAATTACTCATACATTAAATTGCCAAATATTGCCTATTCAACAGCATAAAAAAAGTGTTCTCTGCGGTCTACTGAGTTCACATTTTTAAAAGTCATGTATTCAAAGCTAATAGTGAACATGAAAATAACAAATGTGGTTAAATTTAATTGTCATAATGAATATGTAAATATTTATGAATAGATATAAATAATTAATATGCACAATGTATTTTTGTTTTAATATTTCACATAATTAAGCACATTTTCAAAGCTGAAAATATACACTTATTTAAAATAATTCACTGCATAAAGTTTTATGGTGTTATCAAGCACTAATTTTAATAAATCGGGCAAGAGAAATGAAAGCAAATCACTGGTTTATGCTCGCTAAATCCTGTGTGAACTTACGGTAATAAAGAAATACCTCAGAGATATTTCAGGTTCACTTTCAGACCAGTGCAATGAAGGAAGTATTGCAACAAAGCTAGTCACATTAATATTTTGGTTTCCAAATGAATATAAAAGTTGTGTTTACACTATACTGTAGTTCATTAAGTGTACAATAGCATACGTCTAAAAATACAATGTACAGTGTTTATACCTTAATTTGAAAATACTTTATCACTAAAATACTTTATCTAAAAATCTAAAGCTCAAGGAACTAAATGAGGTAAAATATATATTGGCTGGCACTAAGTTAAGCACAAATCATATTTGCTTATCTACATATTTACATATGCATACCCTATTAATCTGTTCTCACGCTGCTAGTAAAGACATACCCGAGACTAGGTAATTTATAAAGGAAAGAGCTTTAATTGACTCACAATTCCACATGCTTGGAGAGGCCTCACAATCACGGCGGAATGCAAATTAGGAGCAAAGTCACATCTTATACAGTGACAGGCAAGAGGGCATGTGCAGGGGATCTCCCCTATATACCATCAGATCTCGTGAGACTTATTCACTATCACGAGAACAGCACGAGAAAAACCTACCCCCATGATTCAGTTACTTCCCACTGAGTCACTCCCATGACACGTGAGGATTATTACAATTTAAGGTGGGATTTGGGTGGGGATACAGAACCAAATCATATCACACACACACATATATATCATCCTATATATCTTCCTTTGTATGTACATGTTTACATATGTTTTATATGCATACATATATAAATGTGTGTGTGTGTGTATAGTCATAGATGTGACACTGTAAAATGAGTAAATGGTGTTAGCATTAAAATAATTTTGGTAAAATTATATCTTTCCCACTGAAACAGCAGTTCCACAGTTTTAATTTCTTCTTAAATATGGCACTAAAAAAGAATATTCTTCCAAGTATAATACACATGTCGTGGAAAAACGATTAAAAACTTGTACTAATATGAGCAAAACAGCATGAAAGAAAGGCACATTATATTAAAAATCATTTATATAAACTGATACATTTTGAATATATTCTGCAAAAAATAAAGCAAAAGCATCTTTGGAGCAATTCAGACTTGAATATTTAGGAACAATGAAATGCTATGTTTAGCTGACCTGCTAATTCTATTTTCAAATAACTTCCATTTGAAATACTTATGTCCACTTATTTGTACGTAAAAATTATTATCACAGGCATGCACTGACACTAACAGATGCAACTGGCTTTTTATTTTTTATTTTTAGAAGATCTAATTACAACACTGGCTGACAACCTCTGCTAATCACAAGTTCATAAAATTGAATAAAGCTAATTGAAGGTACCAAACCATGTCAGCATGCTGGCTAATAAAAAGAGGTTGAGACCCCCTTGAAAATTAAGTCAATTGAATTCAAAGTGGCACTACATTATTAATTAAATTCCAGATTATTTTGTTACTAACAAGTATAAAATGAAGCTACATTTGCTTCTCTTTTTTAATCCCATAAAAATGTATCTCACAATAATAAAAATATATCTCACAGTGGTAGATTTAACTTTTAAACTTCTTATTTACATTTTTTAATCATCAATAAATAAATTATTTTGATTGCTGTTTATACTCCACCATAATTTGTTTATGTTTGATGTATAAAAAACAAGGCAGTGCACATGTTTAAAATCTAAAATTATACCATATTGGCATGTTTTCCCCATTGCATGCAAATATGTTACTTTCTCCGTGTATTTCTCAACAAAATATTTTCAAAACTGTTTTGAAGTTGCTATTATATACACCTACTAAATATTTTAAAAATTACTTTGCAATGCATGTTAACATACTTATGCATAATAATTGGTGAGAGCTATTTTGACTGAATTTAGCCATCTGAATCCAGTATTCTTTCATTTCCAGTTAATAAAGATTACTGAGGCTGACATGTGGATAATAATCTCAGAAGAAGGAAATAGGGATGACTTTGCACTCTACTGTATTGGAAAATCATTTTCCAGTAAGACACTTAATATTCCATAGGTTTGTTTAATATGGTCATCATGTGTGTTAGTTAAAAATATAATCTCTCTCAAATAATAAATCTAATGCATTTTATACTGCCTTATCAATTATCTTGCAAATGTTTTAATCTGTCAGGAAAAAACAATCCCTATACAGATGGAGTTTAATTTATTTCATGCTTTCTAAGCAGTGAACTGAAAATCATTCACAGTACATATATATATTATATATACTCAGATATAATGTCAGAAAAATTTTGAGCTGTATTTTTCCATTTTGAATATTTTTATTAAAGATTTTAGTTGACTTTTGAGTAAGCATAACAAGAGATTTTAATAATAATTGTGAAACTCATAGGTCATTTGAAGGTAAAGCCTAGGGTTAGAAATGAGGTGTTTGAGGCTAATTACTCAGGAGGTAAATCAGAGGGGGTAACATTCCCCACACGTATTGCCACCAGATAAATGAAGCTGTCTTCAGTTTCCCATCTTTCTCTGGGGTAGTCAAAGAATGTTAATTGTTTCATTTTACCACCTGCTAAAGTAGTTGTTTTAGGAAAATGTTTCTCAGTTTCTCCAAAAGACTGCCTTTTTAAATGTTTACATACAGCATTTGAAGGGATAGAGAAGGTAGTTTATCTCGTAGGAATCACTGAACTGGACAGTTTTCAAAGCCACCTTCTGCAAACTAGGCTAGAGTTTGAGGCAGATCTCTATCCTATCAAGAAAAATGTGCTGCTGTTAAAGAACTAAGATAGAAACCTAGTTTAAAAGTCACACACAGCTGTGAAGAGATTAAAATAAATATCAGGGCCGGGCGCGGTGGCTCAAGCCTGTAATCCCAGCACTTTGGGAGGCCGAGACGGGCGGATCACGAGGTCAGGAGATCGAGACCATCCTGGCTAACACGGTGAAACCCCGTCTCTAGTAAAAAATACAAAAAACTAGCCGGGCGAGGTGGCGGGCGCCTGTAGTCCCAGCTACCCGGGAGGCTGAGGCAGGAGAATGGTGTGAACCCGGGAGGCGGAGCTTGCAGTGAGCTGAGATCCGGCCACTGCACTCCAGCCTGGGCGACAGAGTGAGACTCCGTCTCAAAAGAATAAATAAATAAATAAATAAATAAATAAATAAATAAATAAATATCAAACACAGCTGGCACAACCATAAATGAAGTATACCTATACACAGTTGGGTGCTAAATCTATTTTATGTAACTATAAATTGGTAAGTATGGAAAGTAAATTATAAGTGAGCATGTGAAAGGAAATCGCAAGTACTGTAATTCTAGTTCACGGGAACTGGGTAAAAAGAACGCTTATTATTTGCTTAAAATATTAAAATAAACAAAAGAGAAAAATGAGTGGCATCAATGCTTCCTAACTCTAGAATTCTGAACAATTCCACTTAACTTGATGTTATAAAGGCCAAATTTCTTACTTGAAAAATAAAGTTTGTGTTTCTTGAACAAGCTTGCAACAAACTCCAATAACCTCTCATAAGCATTTTTAAACTTCTATAATGCTCCTGGGAAATATGCAAAAACAAACGGATAAAAAAATAAATAAATAAAAACCTGCCCTAGAGTTTCTAATAGAGCTCCTAATGGCGCTCACTGACTAATGTAGAGTGTCACGGGTTAAACTGTGTCCCCATAAAATTCATATGTTGAAATCCTAACCCTCATGAACTCAAAATGTGACCTTATTTGTAGATAAGGTCTTTACAGAGATAATAAAGTTTAAGTGAAGTTGTTAGGATGAACCCTAATCCAATATGACTTGTCTTTATTAGACAGGAGAAATTTAGAGAGCTACAAGCACATACAAGGAAAACATGGTGTGAACGTGAAGCTGGCCACCTACAAGCCAACAAGAGAGTCTTGGAATAAATTCTTCTCTAACAACCTTCAAAAACTCCAAACCTGGCAATTCCTTGATTTCAGACTTCTAACTTCCAGAACTGTGAGACAGTATGTTTCTATTGTGTACGTTACCCATTTATGTTTGTTGTTGAAGCCCTAGAAAACGAATACAGAGAAAGAGAAAGCATATTAAAATACAAAATAGTGAGATATTTATTGTATCAGATGGTGAAAATTTAATTATAAATTGTATCACATAGCATATTTTGATCCCCATCTTATAAATTTCTCTCCATCTTTTGAGGGACAGATCAAATATCAGAGGTCCCATCGAATTCTTCTAAATTTTTTTCCATTCTTTTCCCTCCATTGTTTGTGCTTTTCTAATAGAACTCATTGTTATTGACATTAGTCATTCTTCCATGTCTTTTCTCCCCAGAAATTTGTGAATAGCAGAGGGCATATACTATGTGTAATTACATTATTATATATTTTATTGACCTTAGTAGAATGTATTACCATTATATATATAAAATATATAATGTATTTATATAATAAATTTGCTTCAACCATACCAGATCTCCCTTTTCATTTAAAACTAAATTTCATCATAGAAAATTATGCCACTATTTATATAAAGTTGTTTATTACTGTCTTCTTAAAATATATACTTGTTTAAAATGTTTTCTAGTATGCTTTGAAATGCTAATTCGAGATTTTAATAAAATGCACAAATCTCAGACTTTCATTTATGGGAGCTATAAATTATGCTCTAAAGATATTAATTTACTTCTAATTACTGTGATCACCATGATTTCCATATGGTTAATTTTAAAAGTAGATATGGCTAATTTTAAGAGTAGCAAAATAACTCTTTAGGTGTTTTAATCAATATGTGCCTGGAAGATAATGTTAGCTGTTTAAATGTACCCAGTCCTGTTCCTTTTCTTTTACCTGGAAAGAAAAGATCCAAGTTTAGGGTAGGAATCATGCAATACCTCTACATCTATAATAGTAGGTATTTATCTGAGCTAACTATCTTCCATTATTTTGTACAGTGATATCCAGATTGATTCAGCAATTCATTCAACAAGTATTTATTATACACTTGACTATGGGTTTGGCTTGGGATACAACAAACATCACTGCTCTCATTCTGTCCCTGTCCTTACTGTATTCTAGTTAGAAAAGAAAGCAATAAACAGGACAAACAAGTATCTTAGTAATTACCATTCATAAATGGGGATATTATCTATTTCAAAAGTTAAGTAGAGAAGTAGGATAGGAAATGTAAGTGAGACCAACTGTTTTGAAACTATAGATAGGATGTGAATGGCCAAGAAAGGCCTCTGTGAAAGAACTATTTGGGTAAGACCTGAAGAAGTGAGGTAGCAAGCAGTGTGAATATTTAGGGGGCAATGGCTTTAGGAAGAAGGCATTCCTAAACAGTGAGATTTCTTGGCATGTTGGACGATTAACAAGGAGGCAGAATGAATGAGGGACAGAATGGTAGAAAATGAGCCTCTTTAGGTAATGTTGGGCAGAAGAACAAGTGGTGTTTGTATAATGCTTTATTAGCTATTTTAAGACTTTTTGTTTTGCTTTGTTTTAATGAGTCAGGAATCCTTGTTAGGGCATGGAACAGTGGGCTGATGTAGTCTGATTTAAGTTTTTACCAGGACCACCCTGGCTACTTTGTTAAGAATAGACTAAAGAGGGCAGGATTGGAAACAGAGAGAACAAAGATATTGATGGTCTGAATAGGAATAATAAAAGTAGAGATAAAGAGGAATGTTAAATTCTACGTACATTTTTAAGTCAATTGCAATGTGATCTGGGAAAGGACAGAATATGAAAAAGAAATCATTGATAACTCTGAGTTTTATGCCATACAATTGGAAAAATAAAGTTGCAATTTATTGAAATTGGAATACTGTGAAGGTAGATGGCATTGCAGTGAATATCAAATCAATTTAAACATATAAAACTTGACACAATTATTAGCCATACAAAACGGGAAGTCTAACAGAAAACTGGATATGTACATCTACATTAAATGGGGAGTTACAATTTAAACTTACTGGTATGTGGAAGGATATTTTAAACTATGACATTAGACAAGATCACCTACTGAATTTGTTCATGGAGAAAATATAAAAGATGCAAGAGCTGAGTCCTGGATACTCTGAATGGTTAACAATCAGAGAGATAAGGAAGAATCAACAAAGGCAAATAAGAAGGTGATATGGTTTGGCTGTGTCCCCACCCAAATCTCAACTTGAATTGTATATCCCAGAATTCCCACGTGTTGTGGGAGAGACCCAGGAGGAGGTGATTGAATCATGGGGGCCAGTCTTTCCTGTGCTATTCTTGTGATAGTGAATAAGTATCACAGGATGTGATGAGTTTATGAGTGGTTTCCACTTTTGCTTCTTCCTTATTTTTTTCTTGCCGCCACCATGTTAGAAATGCCTTTCACCTCCCGCCATGATTCTGCAGCCTCCTCGGCCGGGTGGAACTGTAAATCCAATTAAACTCTTTTTCTTCCCAGTCTTGTGTATGTCTTTATCAGCAGCATGAAAGCTGACTAATGTAGAAGGAATAGCATCAATGATAGAAGATAAAGCAAGAGAGTGTGGTGCATTAGAAGCCAGAGGATGAAAATGTCTTCTACGTGAAAGAGTCATTCCTACTTTTAAATATTGTTAATACATCCATTAAAGAGAAAAGATCCAAAATCATTGTATTTGTTGTTGTGAAGATCATTGATGTCAGAGCAAAAACAGTTCTGGTATCATAGTGGAGTGAAAGCCTGACTGGAGTGGCTTTAAGAGGAAATGACAGGAGTGAAAATAGAGGCAGTGAATATAGATGAAGATTTTAGGAGATTTACTCAAGGAGACAAATGGAGTTGCCAGCAGTGTAAGTGGGTTTACAAAAGAAAACATAAGCATTTTTATAAGCTTGAATTTTGTTTTTTTTTTTGTTTGTCTGTTTCATTTTTGTTTTTTAAGATGTGGAAAGTATTTTTTCATTGTTGGGAATAATCTTGGGGAGAACACATATGGATGATGCAAAAAACAGCAATATCCTACTGAGGTCATGCCCTACTAAGTGGGTGAGAAAGTTGAGACCTATAAATGGAGGATCTGGCTTTAGCTAGGAGAAGAAATGGCTCATACACAACAAAACACTGAAGATATACTATATTGGCACAGCGGGTGGAAAATGTGATGGAGAAAGCTGTTTTCCTTGGGTTCGGCTTTTCCGTTAGGTAAGAAGCGAGATCATTAGCCCAGAGGGAAGATAGAGAGGAGACGAGGGATGTTAGAATAGAGATGGGAAGTTACGAACTGGTCATTGATAACAGTAGAGTAATAAGAGCATAGGGAAACACAGTAACATTTCTGGGCAATTTTAGTTATTTAGATTTTAATTAGATATTTATTTTTAAAAAATATTAAAGTGGCATTTTTGCTGTTGCTTTGAGCTTTATCTAGCCACCTCCCTCTACTAGGTACTGAGAAGAAATAGTGTGAAGCAGGTTCACTGTGCACTGGTTACCAACATGTCTTTGAACAGTCAGACAAAATGCAGTCATATACAACAAATTACATGAAACTGATTTATAATATTACTTAAATGTAGGCAGCATGAGACAACAGAAGCCTAAGATTCAGGGAAAACTTGTTCCCCAAAGCTCTGGAAAACACTCAGCACAGATGGAGTTGTAAATGAGCATGCCCCGCTTGTCACACAACAGAGAGATTCCAGAAAGCAGCCTGACCTGGATCATGCAATTCTCTGAACTACAGGGTTGAAGGACATTGTGTTTCTGGAAGGGGTGGAGGAAGGGACTGGAACACAACCTAGGCTGTTCTGGACAGTTCCTCTTATGTCAGATGTTGTACTCCCAGCAGTCTATAGTTATTTTTGAGACCCACAAGCCAGGAAGCAAGGGAGAACTGGATGGGCCAAAGCCACTTGGAGAAATGTCTTGCAAGTAGGTGAAGAACTCCTTCAAACCAGGGATATGATGTATTTAAGAAAATGAAAAGTATAGAAAGTCAAAAAAAAAAAAAAAGAGATGGTAAATTCAAGGAAGGGCTAATGGTTTTCCTAGAAATTTAAGGTGGGTAAATAGAAAAGGAGAACATATAGGGAGTGATGAACAATGAGAAGTGGCAGGATCAGCAGATTGAAGGTGCTGGTGAGATTGAAGTACTATTTTAATCTTTAGCAATCTTTCAAATCTCTCACTGTTAGAATACTACACAGCAAAAGAGCTGAAATGATTTGTGGTAATGGTGAGAGTCTGAGATGTTTGATAATGAAATGATGGAATGGTTGTTGTTGAAAATGATGAATTTGAGTTTAGGATGATGGCAGTGAGTGGATAAATTGAATATCAAAAAAGGCATGATGGGTTTGCTAAAACTCCTTTTATTAAGGAGCCATTAAAAATAGCCAAACCTAGAAGCACAGTGGCCTCTGAAAATATGATAAATTTTTAAAACGTTGTCATAAAATTGTTCTTAAAGCTCCCTTGTTATTTAGCTATATGTAGAAGCTATTCTGTTGTCTGCTATTTTATCTCAGATATAGAAAATTTGTGCTCCTTTTCTATGCTTTCCTGGATCAAATCCATGATGGATATATCAATTTCACTTGTTTTTTGAAAGAATTAATAATTAGTTATTTCTCTGCTTTATATTATTTATTCACTATGCAAATATTTTCTTTTATTTTCTTTCTAATTATGTAAAGTTTGCTGAACTGTTTCTAATTTCTTGAGAAAAATATCTAATTTTCAATAAATTTTTCACAAGAATTATCTATGTGGGCTTTTAAGATTTCCTGTTTAAGATAAATTTATAGATGTAAGCTATTTTGTCAAAAGGTATGCCTTTGTACATTTTGACATAATGTGAACATATTTTTAAATTGTCCTGCAGAAGTGACATTGGTTTTTCTACATCTCAAAAATACTGTGTAAATCTTTATTGAAAAAATAAAAATATTTGCCAGTATGATAAATGTCAATGAAGTTATATTTTTTAATTTATTTAATTGTATCTGAGGGGCAATATTTATTATGTTATGGCAATTTTATATCATTTTATAAATTATTTATTTTTCCTTTTCAGTGTTATCCTTTGAATTGTTCGTTAATTTCATTGCTTTGGAAGGCATTTTTACTGATAGAGAATATTCTTCTTCCTATAAATCACATATATGTTCTTCCAGTTAGCCATTTACATTTTATAATTTATGGTATTTTTATACATCAAATTAAAAAAATAAGTAATCTAATATTTCAATATTATTTACTTTTCTATTTTATACCTTTAAACTTATATTTAGAGATTATTTTCCACCTCGTAAAATATACACTAGATAAATAATAACCTACATATTTATGACAAAATTGAATAGATTTTAGAACATTTGAAGTTTTAATTCATTTATTACATCAGTTACATAGTTGTATAATCACAATAAATATCCCATATTTTCCTAATGTATGTTCCTTTCACAGTCCATGAATTGAGAGAAAAGTTGGAAAAATGTTGTTCATTAATTTGGAAAAGAGGAGATGAATAAAAACTACCTTTCTAAAAATAAATATTTATGTTAATCTTCTTACTTGTTCATATCTAGCATCAGTACTATACCTAGATGTATAATACATGGATATAATTTCTTAGTAATCACTATTATTACTAGCATCACTTGTACTAGAAGCACAGTGGCCTTTGAAACTATGTTAAATTTTAAAATTTTGTCACAAAGTTGTTTTTAAAGCTCCCTTGTTATGTAGTTATGTGCCGAATCCATTCTGTTGTCACTTTTTCATCTGTTATTATTATTACTTATTATTACTCCCTGAGAATAATAAAAATACATGTAAAACCTAAACACAATCTTACATATTATTTATAAATAGAGAACCATAGATATTTAGTTCAATTTAAGACACAGAAGTCTAGAAACTAATAAATGATAAACTAGTTTAGTCATTATTCACTTTAAAAAGTATAAAGTGTATGTGATTTTGAGAAAAAATTTTCTGGTTTGCTTTTTGCTCTTAATATGTTTAAACAAATTCATTTTAAAAATATTAAAATATGCTTAGATTATTATAGATGTGCTTACTACCTAAATTATTTTTATCTGTCCTTCGCATTGTCTGCTAAATCATTATTACATTATTATATGTTTATGAGAAACTTACTATTAAATTATTTAAGGAGAAAAAATCTGAGTATAAAACAAGGAGCTGAGATAACCTCATTTTAAAAGAAAATCTTATTTATTCAGGACAGACTAGACTTGTAAAACTCTGAGTTTTATCAATTGTCTTGTCTTCAATTTGGGAAAATCGTATTATAAGAAAAACAGCAACATTTCTTTTCATACAATATTGTACATTGGAAACTGTTTCATGAAACTAAAGACCAATTGGTAAACTCAAAATTAAGAAGATATTTTTTTTATATAAATTTAGAATTGTGTCTAGTTTTGCAAATTATTTTCTGTATTACAAATGCACAAAATTGCAAATAGTTTCTGCATAAATTAGCATAATCTTGACATGAAAGAAATGCAGTCATTGGACCTAAATCTAACAAAAATAAATGTTAAGGCATAGTTGCAAATGACAGTTAAAAATTATAAGAAGAAGGACTTAAAAAGAAAATCTTACCCATATATTCACCAAATTCAAAATTTTATCAGCAATTCATTAGGAAATTCTTCTATAAAATGACTTTTTATCTCTATCACTCCACTGAACATATTCTTATATCATCATTGATACCCTAATTTTTAAATAAACTTAACTGTTACTGGACTTATTTATAACATATCTCAATATTGGTTGTGGGAATTACTTTAAAAAGTTTCCTATAGCTTCTGATATATCATTATCCCTAGTTCTTCTATCCTTCTAACAATTATTTTGAGTTGCTTCACAATTTTCTTTCCACTGTCACCTGGAATCACATGGTTAATAAATGAAAGAAGGAGGCTACAATTTAATATTATAAATTCCAAACCCATAATTTTCCCCCGGTCTAAATTGGCATGATAAACAGCTCTTGTTTCTATTTCTTTCTCTGTGTCATAGCTGTCATCACATTAATGCAGGCTATTTATTTATTTTTTTAAATAGTGGACACTGCAGACCTATTATGCAACTGATATTGTTCTAGGTATTACACATGTATCAGCTAACTCTGCAAACAAAAGTCCTTGGATTCCTGGAATTTATATTCTAGCAATTAGAAAGACAATGAATAATAAACATAGTAATAGATAACATATGTTGCATGGAAGAGATGGTTTCTGCTGTGGGAAAAACACAAACTGACAAGAAAAGTGATTGATGAAGAAGTTACCATTCTTAGTGATCAGGGGGAGGACCCCTTGAGATGATTGACTCCTTAAAAAAGACTTACAGGATAAGAGAAAGTTAATGAACACATCTAATGAAAAAGCATTCCAGGAATTAGAAAGAGCTGGTCAAAACCTCGAAGACCAAGTATCCCTGATGCATTTAAGAAATAACATGGAAGTCAGTGTGTTTGAAACAGAATGAACAAGAATAATTCACAGTTTGGGGGCTAATTATATAGGACCTAGGAGGCCATTGCAAAACTTACAATTTTATTCTAAGTGAAAGAAAAGGTCTTAGAATGTTTTTGAGGATGTATAATTAACATTTTAAATGAATGATTCTGGTTACTGTGTTGAGAATACAATGTAGAGAGGCAAGGATGGAGAAGGAGATACAACAAAGGGGCTCTTCAAGTAATCAAAATGAAATGTTGCTGCTCAGAAGAGGCTGATAGCAGTGGTATGTAAGATGTCATCAGATTCTGGGTGTACCTTGATTAGAGAATCAAAGGATACGCAAATGTGAGAAATATTATAGGACAATTGCAAATTAATATTTTTCTGAGAAACAATGAGGGATTTAGAATCAACTGAGGCAGAAAACTGCATATGGAGGAGGTATTTTAGCTAGAGTATGGGGAGAAAACAGCAGAGTTCAGTTTTTGACATGGTATGAAATAGCTATCATATAACCATGAGGAAGCACAGATAAGGCAATTACATATAGGAGTCTGAAGTTCAGCATAAATGTCTGAATGCAGGTGATATAGTTCTATGAGATCAGAAGTGCTCATGTTATGAGTGTAAACAGAAAAGATAGAGAAGAGAATCAAAACCTGAGACTGGGACATACCCTCATTATTTCTCATTCAAACTATAAAACATCTCCTAATTCTTTATGACTTTAATCCCTATCACATCTACTCTAATCGCTCTAAAATAATTATAATCATTTTTGTACAACACAAATGTTATTGTACATCCCCTACTAAGAGAGAATAAGAAAAAAAGTACAAAATTTAACCTTGATGTCTAAGATGCTTACAATTCCAAGCCATGTTAATCTAACGTCTCTCCTTCTTATCCTTCTGTTCCCATACCACTCACCTGTACTTCAGTCATATCACACTTCCCCTCACCGAGAAGTTACTAAACATCTCATTTTCCTGTTTCTACACATGCTGTTTTATCTTGGAATGTCCTTGCTAAGAGATGATTCAATGATAAACTCTTCATTCATGATTCACGTGTCACCACTTTTTGGTAGATTTCCCTGACATCAGCAAATAAATTTGTTCTTAAGTTCTCCTATTTTAATAAGAATTACATGTAGTATCTTAGTGAAAAATTACATGTCTATATTCCCATTGTTCTAAGAATTTATTTAAGATAAATTCTATATTGATTTAAATCTGTACCTTGAGCATCCAAAATAGTATACATAATATACTAGACACAGACTGAATAAAATAATGGTTAATAAGAAAACATTACATTATTGGAGTATTTATTAGTAATCAAATTAAAATTGGGCAGAAACTGGTTATAAATATATCTGCTTATTTTTTGTCATATGAGGTAATAGCAAACATCATAAATATCTATGACTAGGAATGTGTACATTTTATTGAATCTATATACAAAGATTTTATTATCTCTCTGGGTAGTGAACCAGCAAAAGTAATCTAGGACTGTGCTTATGCTGGAAGAACTACCTGATAACAGATGCAACATATCAGGAATGATTGGCATAGTGAACTACATTTTTCTAAATATCAAGAATTAAAAAGAACATAGAGAGACTCAAATGAATAGACTGATCAATATAAGACAAAATAACATCAGTCTATGTCAAAGAAAGTCTTTACTGCAAAGCTATTTTCATCAGGTCATTTTTAAATGACAAAATAAAATTTATCATTTGAAAAATAATGGCATAAACAATAACTTTATTCTAACTAAAGATACTGTTTTCAAATTGCTGTTGATTAACCATGGTGGGGACTATTTGAAGAAACCAAAACAATCAATTTATTTGACAAGAGCTATGAGTACTATAAAGTATTTGACAATACATTTTGATATATTCAAAACTGTAGACGGATATAATAGCATTGCAAGGACCTGAGATGAGTTATTTCCTTTTAAAACATTTTTATATGCCATGCTGTACAAACACATAAAATAATTTACCAAGAAAAAGTGTCAGTGATTTATTACACCCAGTGACCACCAATACTTTCTAATATTACTTTTTATTTTTTGGGAAAAATACTTAAATTGTTGCTATTGCATCAACTTTACTATATTGCATAAAATCATTGTTAAATGAATTTCAATGACTGGCAGAGTATCAACTAATTATTTTTTAAAAGTCTAAGAAAGTCTTATCCAGTCCTTCCTTTCTTCCCTGCCTTCCTTCCATCATTCATTTCATCACATACATACTGGATATAAAATTTAGAATGCTCTTGGATATATAAACAAAATAGATGGCACAGTCCTGCTTTGGTGAGGTAATAGCATACTTAAATATAAGGAAAAACATAAAATCACATTATAAGACAAACGTCCTATAGTTAGGTACATAACAAGGATCATAGGACAAACATATTCAATGAGCTACCAATTTCAGTAAATGTGGAGATCAATGTGGGATTGAATAGCAGTAAAGTCTGAATGGAAAATAAGAATTATATAGGCTCTTGAATAATTGGTAAAGTTTCTATATGAAGAAAGAGTATACCACACTAGGCAATAGAAACTTGGAAGGTACATGTTTAAGTACAGTCACGCACCACATAACAACACCTCAGTCAAGAATGGACTGTATATACCATGGTGGTTTCATAAGATAATAATAATGTAGAAAAATTCCCCTCACCTAGTGACATAGCTGTTATAACATCAAAGCACAACACATTATCTTTTCTATATTCAGATATGATTAGATTACAGAAATACCATTGCGTTAAAATTGCCTACAATATGCCATACAGTAAAAAATTTGAAACATTTTAGCATATAGGTGAAGGTAAAAAATGCACAGTAAAAGATTTTTTTTTTTTTTCCAAAGGGGAAAATCAATTCAGTTTTGAAGAAAGGAGAGCTAATCATTCTCTTTATTTTGAGAATAAAAGATGTTAGACAAGAA
This sequence comes from Colobus angolensis palliatus, assembly GCF_000951035.1. Taxonomy (NCBI): domain Eukaryota; kingdom Metazoa; phylum Chordata; class Mammalia; order Primates; family Cercopithecidae; genus Colobus; species Colobus angolensis. Next base: position 7,385,261 of record NW_012114544.1, on the reverse strand, counting down.
CAAAGTAAATAAAAGAGCAAGTTTTTTGAGGTACGTACATTTTTTCAAAATGTGCAGGTGTGTATAGTGTTGAAAACAACATTCAAAAATCATCTTTGAGTCATATGTTTTATGAAAAAAAGATCTTTCCAAATAGATAAAGAAATATTAGGTCAGAAATGTCCTTTTATGGTATAAAGCAGTTTTCCTTTTCTGTGCAACTTAATATTTTTTGTTTAATAGTAATAATAATAATTATTATTATTATCTGAGATTAGATTTCACTCTGTCACTCAGTCTGGAGTGCAGTGGTGTGATCTTGGCCTCCCAGGCCCAAGCAGCCCTCCCATCTTAGCCTCCCGGGTGTCTGGGACTACAGGTACACATCACCACACCCAGCTATTAATAATTTTTGTATATTTTCTTTGTAGAGATGGGGTTTTGCCATGTTGCCCAGGCTGGTCTTGAACTCCTGGACTCAAACTATCCACCCATGTCAGCTTCCCAAAGTGTTAGGATTATAGGCATGAGCCGCCATGTCCAGTCTTATTTTTATTTAATTACATCTAAGTCTTTGAAATTGGGTTTTCTAATTTAGCTTATGTTTTTATTTGTTTTGAATCTATTTACTTTGTTTGTTCCACTGCCTAAAGTTTCTAGTATTTAAGTTAACCTAAATTAACTGTCCCTAAAAAATGCTAAATTGAGTTTCAATCTCTCTTCTATTATTGCTTTAGTATTATTGCTGTCAGTTTGATAAAAAATTAATTCACTTCAAAATGAAAGAAAATTTTACCTTTCGGTATCACCTCAGAAAACCAATTTTTGATAACTAGTATTCACCTCACAATGTTGATCAAGGCAGAACATCTAACTGCTGAGAACAGAATAATGAAATTGATGTTCTCAGTAGAAAGCAAGCAAACAAAACCCATGAATTTGTGTACAGTAATAAGGTATAACCATATACCTTCGCAATTATTTTAATTTTCTCTATAGATATCAACTTGGGGTATTATCAATATTCTTGACTTTTTTTGCCCTACTCATTGATAATTTATGCTTATACATGAGGTATAAATCCCAAAATACATGGTGTTAACTTCTACTCCTCATTTTTTTCCTCCTAATCCTTCTTTTACAATTTTGTTAGATGATTATTTAAAAACATTCTTATACTTTCTACTTTTTAATTATTACTTATTTTCCTTTTTGGGTATTCGCTACATTTTGTTTTTTAATCTTTCTATTTTAAAATCAATTTTGTTACATTTTTAATTTCCAAATTTATTTCTTGTATTCATTTGATGTTCCTTTTCTGCAGCATGGATTGTACCTTCTCTCCTTTTAAATCACTCTGAAAATAATAATTATTGTTTAATTTTAATATTGTTTTTGTTGTCTCCCTTATAATGCTCTCTTTCTTTAAAATCTCTTTCATAGTTTTCTTCAGTTCCATTTAGCGGATCCTCTCACATGTCTGTGAAATCTTTATTTACTCTTTGCATTTAAGAATGATGCCTTAAAAGCAGTTGGAACTTCTTCTATGCCCCAAAGTCCACTTTTAAAAGAAGTTTTTTCTTGAGACAATTTATTTCCTTTGTGAAAAATAATCAACTTTAACTGGGATGAATATCTGCTTGGCTAACATTTTTCTGATGGCTAAATAGGGGACAAGTCCTGGGTTGAGGTTGGCAGTGGGAGTAAGTCCTACAGTTCAGGAAGTAGAAAATATTAACTATAGGTATTATATTTCTGTAAATCATTATGAGGCACTTAGTTTTTCTGTTGTTATTTAGAAATTTAACATTCCTACTTTTTATTAGGTAATAACATATAAGTCAGAGAAGGAATATGTTAATAAACAATAATCTTTATTAAGTACATTTCTGATGAAGATATGTAGGGTACAATATGATTAAATGGGTTAAAATTCAAAATCTCTGCCAATTACTATTAATATCACTACTCTTTTCATAGATTACTGTTTGAAATTTTAATTTTTCAAATAATATTAAATACTTAATGTCAAAAATATAATGGGAGACACAATATTTTATTTCATGAAGAAACACTGGATACGACACTTAATTTAAAGGAACTTAAGAGCAGATCTGTAAAAAAAAATCACTGCATCTTAGAGTTTAGCATCACATACTTCATTTGGTTAATGTCAAGTGTTATTGAAAACACATGCAGAATGGGAATATGTAATGAAACTTTTTTTATTATTTAAGGTAAACATAAGAAAAAAAGGTACTATCTTAAAAACCAACTAAATTTGCTAAACATATAATGAAAAAGAGAATAAATTATCCAGGAAAATAAGGCAACAATTATCTTTCTTACAACTGAAACAATAGAGATAATGAAGTTTCCTCATTCGTTTGCTGAAAAATAATTTCTGGAATAGCCTTCTGTTTGAAAAAAGTAATTTTAGAAGATAAAAATGAAATTTTGTGAAATGCATGCTTTTACAACATTTATCTATTTTTATGCTTTCTTGTGAAACAACTGTAAGATAATTTTGAGCAAAAAAAGAGATTAAACTAAGAAAAACGGGAAGGTATGAGGTCAGAAAACAGAAGGTCAATCACAGAAGTGAGAGGTAAAACTATTTGCTGGAATGAGGGTGGCAATAATGTTAAGATGACATTTCTGTAGCAGGTGCAATAAGTCATACTTGACTAGGAAGATGGTGAATTCCAGGAAAGTTATATTTAGTTGTGGACTGGTGAATGCTTATTAATTTACAATCCAAGGGGAAAAAATCCTAAAATGAATGACTCATTTTGGAATATTTTCTAATTTCTATGCTGTAAATATTTCCAGCAGGGAAGAAAACATATAGAACTGCTGATTTTGGAAGAAATACACGCCATCAGCTCCCTATACCTAGTTAAAGCCAGCTTCAGCACACCACTTACATGCAAGAAAAAAATCTGATCAAATAAATTACCTCATCCATTTGACTGTTAAGTGAAGTTCTTCATAGTCCATCAGAGTGTTTGAGGCTGAACTGATTACATACACACAGGAAATTAAACAAATGTGAGAGCAAGGTGACTTTAATTCCAGGAAGACCAACAAGTAAATTAACAATTCAGGGAAGGAAATACAATAAATAAGTATTGAGGTAAAAAAAAAAAGTATTATAAGAAACAGCTGAACTAATTAAAAGTAGTTAACTTTAGGAAATAAGAGGCAGAGTAGAGAATGTAGTTTCCTCCTATAAGCATTGTAGTGCAATTTTAATTTTAATCTAAATGTATTTTGATAAAATTTAAATAAAACTTAAAATTCAATAAACACCAGATTGTTGATTGTGGCAAAACAGGAATGCAATTGTTTAAAAAATGTTCTTCTATTTAACAAATATTATTCAAGTTGTGAAAAATGTGTGCAAAAAGGAATGCCATCAGCAGCAGGTCAGAATAGGAATCCCTGGACCCTCCTTCTCTCTACATACATATTGCACAGTAATACATGGACGTATTTCTTTTTTAAGAAATCTAGAAACAAATTAAGAGTCTCCTGTACACTGGATAAGTGTGAGACCAGCCACATTGAAGCTGGTAGGAAAATTCATATTACTTTCTTGCCATAATCTCTACACTTAGCACAGTTCCATAAAACAGAGACAAATCCCGTCACCTCTCAACTGCTTTTGGGGGAAGGAAAGAGGTACGAAGAAAGTTCAACACCCCAAATATTCCAGGGGCTACCCAGAGAACTGGTTTCTATCTAGGACTGACAGTACATCCACACTGCATACTCTAGGAACTCAGGGCCAATGAAAACAGAGATGGTGGTTTGGGGCTGGCAGTCACCATGGCCACTCCCCCAGGTTCAGCATACATCAGAAAAATGAAAAACCCCAGATCTCAGTGCCCACCTGGGAAGAAAATAAGGTTCACCACAAATCTAATAACCCAGATTTTCTGGAGGCTGCCTGATGAATTGATTTCAGTCTTGCTTGTCTCTGAGCACTGTTGAGACTCAGGACAACTCTAGATGCCTGTGGGCCACTAAAAACAAGAAAGTTGGTAGCACTAGCAAAAGTTTGAGAAACCTTCAGAATCTCTAGCCAGGGTGACTGGTGATGTCTTTACTAATACAAGAACAATCTGTAATGAGTAGAAGAGATGGTATTTTGTCTAATGTACAAACAGCAACACAAGAAGTTCAAAAAAATGAAAACAACAGGAAAATATTTTCCAAATAAAGGAACAAGATAACTATCTAGAAACTGTCCTGAATGAAATGGAGATAAATAATATACCTGACCAAGAATTCAAACCACTAAAAGATAATCATTGAGTTCAGTAGATCAATGAATACACAAAGTGAGGATTTTAAAAAAGAGATGGAAAACTTTATGAAAGTACTAAACAGAGAGAACATAGAGCTGAAGAATATAATAACTGAAAATTTAACTAGAAGGATTCAACAACAGACTATATTAAGAAAGCGAAAGAAAGAATCAGCAAACTTTATGACAGGTCACTGAACATTATTCATGTAGAGAAGCAGAAACAAGAAGAAGTGAAGAAAGTCTAAAGTACTTATGGGACATGATGAAGTGGATCAATGTATGCATTATGCCTGTTCCAAAAATATAAACTAAAGATAAAGAATCAGAAGGAATATTCTAATAAATAATATCTGAAAATATACCAAATCTGGGAGAACAGAATAGATATTTAAATTTAGCAAGCCTGAAACACCCCAAATAAGGAATGCAAAAAAGTTCAAAATGAGAAACATGAAATCAAATTGTCAAAAGTGAAATGCAAAAAGTTTTGAAAGCAACAAGTGAAAGGCAACTTGTCACATAACAGAGCATTCTCATAATACTCTTAGTGGACTTTCCTGCAGAAACCATGCAGGCCATAAAGAAACAAGATGATATATTCAAAGCACTGAAAGAAAAAAGAAAAACCCTGTCTATCAAGAATACTATACCCTGCAAATATTAAAAGTAGTTCTTCAAGTTGAAAAGAAAGTATACTAAAGAGCAAACAATAGTTGAAGAAAGTTTAAAACCCATTGATAAAAAGTAAATATATAGACAAATACAGATATAATGTTCAAAGCATATAAATACTAAAAAATCAATAAAAGAGTGCTCAAACTAATTTATAGATTCAATGCTATCCTCATAAGTCCTCATAAGTCTACCACTGACGTTTTTCACAGAATTGGGGAAAAATAACAACAACAACAACAACAAAAACTACTTTAAATCTCAGATGATCCAAAAATAGAACCCACATAGCCAAGATAATTCCAAGCAAAAAGAACAAAGTTGGATGCATCACGCTACCTGACTTCAAAGTATACTACAAGGCTACAGTACCCAAAACAGCATGGTACTGGTACCAAAACAGATATATAGACGAATGGAACAGAACAGTGGCCTCAGAAATAGCACCACATATCTACAACCGTCTGATCTTTGACAAACCTGACAAAAACAGGCAATGGGGAAAGGGTTCCCTATTTAATAAATGGTTTAGGGAAAACTGGCTAGTCATATACAGAAAGCTGAAACTGGATCCCTTCTTTACACCTTCTAAAAAATTAACTCAAGATGGATTAAAGACTTAAATGTAAGACCTAAAACTATAAAAACCCTAGAAGAAAACCTAGGCAATATTATTCAGGACATAGGCATGTGCAAATACTAAAATACCAAAAGCAAAGGCAACAAAAGCCAAAACAGACAAATGGGATCTAATTAAACCTAAGAGCTTCTGCACAGCAAAGGAAACTATCAACAGAGTAAACAGGCAACAGATTGGGTGAAAAAATTGCAATCTCTCCATCTGACAAAGGGCTAATATCTAGAATCTACAAAGAATGTAAACAAATTTACAAGAATAAAACAACCCCATCAAAAAATGGGCAAGGGATATGAACAGACACTTCCCAAAAGAAGACAGTTATGAGGCCCACAAACTTAAGAAAAAAATGTTCATCTTCACTGATCATTAGAGAAATGCAAGTCAAAAACCACAATGAGATGCCATCTCACACCAGTTAGAATGGCGATCATTAAAAAGTCAGGAAACAACAGATGCTGGAGAGGATGTGGAGAAATAAGAACACTTACACTGTTGATGGGAGTGTAAATTAGTTCAACCATTCTGGAAGACAGTGTGGTGATTCCTCAAGGATTTGGAACTAGAAATACCATTTGACCCAGTAATCCTATTACTGAGTATATACCCAAAGGATTATAAATCATTCTACTATAAAGATACATGCACATGTACGTTTATTGCAGCACTGTTCACAATAGCAAAATCTTGGAACCAACCCAAATACCCATCAATGATAGATTGGATAAAGAAAATGTGGCACATATACACTATGGAATACTTTGCAGCCATAAGAAAGGAATGGTTCATGTCCTTTGCAGGGACATGGATAAAACTGGAAACCATCATTCTCAGCAAAGTAATACAAGAAGAGAAAACCAAACACTACATGTTCTCACTCATAAGTGGGACTTGAACAATGAGAACACATGGACAAAGGGAGGAGAACATCACACACCAGGGCCTGTCAGGGAATGGGGTGCTGAGGGAGGAATAATATGAGAAGAAACACCTATTGTAAATGGGTGCAGCAAACCAACACGGCACATGTATACCTATGTAACAAATCTGCACGTTGTGCACATGTACCACAGAACTTAACGTATAATTTTAAAAAATAGTAATACAACAGAAACTCAGCTTATTCATTCATTCAATGAGTATTATTCAAGTAGCTACTCTATGCCAATCTCATTCTGAGAGTTTACAATAGAGTAGTGAAAAAAAGAGGTGAAGGTCTATTTTACATCAAGTTCACAATTAAACTTCTGCTTTATATTTAAAATATTTTAATGGACCCTAATTTTGTCTTTATTCCAATTAACAAGTAGTTATTTTGCAATTCTGTGAGATCTCACTAATTAAAGCTTTGTTTATAGCTTAATACTAATAATTAACCTGTCTGATATTAATTATCACTTGAGGTAATACAATGAAGGCATATTTACTTCTCAGTATGTGAAAAAAGCATTGATCTTAGTATTCTAGTAAACTCAATTTTTCTTGGATGTGCTACTTCATTTGATGAATCCAAGATGTGTTTCTTATGCTAGATATAAGAATTTAATCCAAGTATATTTTTGTGTTAGTTTAGCCTTTTATAAGACATGACTATGAAATAAGTTTCCCCCAACCAAACCTCAAATATAATGTGCTAAAGGAACACTTAATGGAATCTTCTTTAGAAAATAACTTCAGAGATAAATAATGAACATCCAGTTAGCCTTATGATATGTGGAAAAGTTATTGATCAGTTACAAATCCATGGTTAACTTTTTTCACCCTTGCAGAGGAAGGGTTGACAATCATAGATATCATTTCAGCTGGAAAGCATTTTAGTCTTCTGAGAAAGAAGAAAGAAAAAAAATCAGTATCACTAAGTCCAGGTTTATATTTTCCATAGATGTCATTAAAAACAAGGTTTTAAAAAATAACCTTAAAAATCTCAAGAATATTCTCAGTTCATTATGGTTATATCAGTACAGGGTTTGACTGTGTGATACACAAATTCATCTAAATGTATTTAGGACTCTATATTTTGCCAAAATAGTTGATATGCTTTTGGTGTTTGTCCCTTCAAATCTCATGTTGAAATGTTATCCCCAGTTGGAGGTGGAATCTTGTGGGAGATGTTTGGATCATGGGGGTGGATCTCTCATGAATGACTTAGTGCCATCTAATTGGTGATGAATGAGTTCTCACTCTGAGTTAATGTGAGATCTGGTTCTTTAAAAGGCCGTGGCACCTCCCCTTGTCCTCCCTTGCTCCCCACCTCCTGATATATGCCCACTCCTCCTTTGCCTTCCACTACAATTGTGTGCTTCCCATATATTCACCAGAGGCAGATGCCAGCACCATGCTTCCTATGCAGCCTGCAGGACCATGAGCCGATTAAAACTCTTTTCTTTATAATGACACAGTCTCATATATTCCTTTAGAATAACTTAAACAAACTAATACAGCAATAACATTATATTTCATCAGCTCTTCATACTCATTAGAGAACATTTTCACATGTGATATGGTTTGGTTGTGTTCCCATCCAAATCTCATCTTGAATTTGTAGTTCCCGTAATTCCCACATGTGATGAGAGAGACCCAGTTGGAGATCATTGAACCATGGGGTCATTTTCACCCATACTGTTTTTGTGGTAGTGAATAAGTCTCATGAGAACTGATGTTTTCATAAGGGGTTTACCCTTTCGCTTGGGTCTCACTCTCTGTCATGCCTGTTGCCATGTAAGATGTGCCTTTTACCTTTCACCATGATTGTGAGGCCTCCCCAGCCGTGTGGAACTGTGAGTCCATTAAACCTCTTTTCTCTTTATAAATTACTCAGTCTCAGGCCTGTCTTTAATAGCAGTGTGAGAACAGACTAATATAATGTGGATCCAAAGTTTTGCTTGTATTATATATCACATATAAATAAATAAAATTACAATGATTTAACGGTCACCATAATGCAAAAATGTGCTGTAAATAATATGAGGAAAACAGTTCTACTCCTGACCCTCCCACTAAGACAGCTAAAAATGTATGTCATTATGGGCCTTAGGTTACAATCTACAGAATGAAATGGTGGGTTAGCAAATATCTAAAGTGATATTTGACTTAGAGTATAGAATTATGTGTTATATATGTGAGTATGACTGTGTGTATGTATAAATACACACAAGAATGAAAAAAAAAGTCCAAAATATTATATGTACATCTAAAAGTTTTGATGTATCTTTTATGATTTTAATTAGAATATCAAAAATTACAGTTGACAGGAAGAACTGAGTTTTGTTTTTATTTCAATAGTTTTTGGGGTACAGGTGGTTTTTGGTTACATGGATATGTTCTTTGGTAGTGAATTCTGATATTTTAGTGCATTCAGCACCTGAGTGATGTACACTGTACCCAGTATGAAGACTTTTATAGGTCACCCTCCTCCCAACTTCCCCCCAACTGCTGGTCCCCAAAGTCCATTATATCACTCTGCATGTTTTTGTGTCCTCTTGGCTCAGCTCTCACTTACAAGTGAGAATATACAGTATTTGATTTACTACTCCTGAGTTACTTCACTAATACCTCCAGCTCCATTTAAGTTGCTGCAAAAGATATTGTTTTGCTCCTTTTAATGGCTGAGTAATATTCATGGTATACATACATACATATATACGTGTGTGTGTGTGTGTGTATATATATATATATATAACATTTTATTTATCCACTAACTGATTGATAGACACGATGGTTCCATATCTTTGCAATTGCAAATTGTGCTGCTATAATCATGCATGTAAATCTGTCTTTTTCATGTAATAACTTATTTTCCTTTGAGTAGACACCCAGTATTGGGATTGCTGGATCAAATAGTAAATCTACACTTAAGACCTGAGTTTTTTAGGGCCCCAGGTGATATAATAATATGGGTAAAAAAGAATACTTCTATTATTATATTAGAGTTAGATTTGTCCATGTATTAGCTACTACGATCAATATAATGTCAATAGCTACATCATAGGGTTGCTATATTGCTTAATGAGTTAATATACGTCCTCTGCATATATTAACAGTATGTGCAATATAGCAACCCTATGATGAACAGAGTACAGAATAACATCAAGAAATGCTTGCTAGAGGGGGGAGCAGAGCAAGATGGCCAAATAGGAATATCTCCAGTCTTCAGCTCCCAGTGCCAGCGACACAGAAGATAGGTGATTTCTGCATTTTCAGCTGAGGAACATAGCTCATCGCCAGCAATGGATCAAAGCTGGACAGAGAATGACTTTGACGAGTTGAGAGAAGAAGGTTTCAGTCCATCAAACTTCTCAGAGATAAAGGAGGAATTATGTACCCAGCGCAAAGAAACTAAAAAACTTGAAAAAAGAATGGAAGAATGGATAATCAGAATAATCAATGCAGAGAAGGCCATAAACGAACTGAAAGGGATAAAAATCATGATGCGAGAAATACATGACAAATGCACAAGCTTCAGTAACCGACTCGATCAACTGGAAGAACGAGTATCAGCGATTGAGGATCAAATGAATGAAATGAAGTGAGAAGAGAATTCTAAAGAAAAAAGAGGAAAAAGAAATGAACAAAGCCATCAAGAAGTATGGGATTATGTGAATAGACCAAATCTACGTCTGATTGGGGTGCCTGAAAGTGATGGGAAAAATGGAACCAAGTTGGAAAACACTCTTCAGGATATCATCCAGGAGAACTTCCCCAACCTAGTAGGGCAGGCCAACATTCAAA
>NW_012114544.1:7366330-7370055 GCF_000951035.1 Colobus angolensis palliatus | reverse complement strand
TTGTTACATATACATGTGCCATGGTTGTTTGCTGCACCTATCAATCCGTCATCTAGGTTTTAAGCCCCTCATACATTGGGTATTTGTCCTAATGCTCTCTCTCCCCTTGCCCCCCAACCCCTGACAGACCCCAGTGTGTGATGTTCCCCTCCCTATGATCAAAATTCTACTATTTTAAGAGGTTTTATTTATTCTTAAAACTGGCAGATTATAACTCTGTTAACTACAAAGCAAAAGCTGTCTTCTGATCTATAAAGATACTGTTTTCTTATTTATAGTAACTGAAATAAGAATATTAAATATTCTTGTTACGTTTAATGTGGCTGTCCTGATCAGTAAGTTTGTTATGTAATACCATTTTAGAGTGTTTATCTTACGTTTTTATCATATTATAAAAAAATTAGACAACTTTACAAGCTGCATGAAATATTTAAATATATGCAGTTCCACATACCAAAAATCGGAATGATTCAATGTATTTAAGATTTATGCAATTTTCTGCGTGCTTATTATATGTCAATAAACATTTTATTAAAAAACAGTGCTTTCTTAGTCAAATGCAATATAAACTCAATATTAACAGAAATGGTAACACTGTGATGGAAAGTTGGTATGGTAGTAGGTGTAGAAGTTTATTTTTTTCATATAACAAAATAGCTGACTTTTATACATGTTAATTCTCAAGTGAAAAGTGTCACTGGCAGTGAAATTTGCATGTCATTACCTCAGCTTTCAAATGGTAAAATCTCTGGAGCGCTACATAGTTTTAGTGCTTTGTTGCAGGTCTCTATCCTATTTTGGGATCTCAGAGGGCCATTTGCTATTCTTAGGTATATGCTCCTCATTTTCATGTTAAAAAATCATGTAAAAAATGCTCAGACAAAAAATATTGAATAAATATAGGTATAACATGTGGTAGAAATATGAACACAGTCAGCCCTGGTCCTGATGACTTAAGTACATGCCATAAATAAAAAGCTTTCTCATGAAAAACTCAAATGTGTGTAATTTGACCTATGCAGCCTCATATAAACTTCCTAATTGTGTTAAAGAAAAACATCTTGTCAACGTAAGTCATACGTTTTTTATATATAATATTTAATGGCAATATGCTATTACTCAGAAATATTGTGATATACAAATATATATACACACACACATACTATATACTCCTGTAATTACATGTTTAAAAGAAGGAACTCATGATGTATACATCTTGAGATCCTGAGGTCTTTTTATTTAAAATTAATTAAAATATAAGAGATTTTTAGCTGGGCATGGTGGTGTATGCCTGTGATACCAGCTCCCTGGGGGCTGAGGCAGGAGAATTGCTTGAACCCAGAAGGTAGAGGTTGCAGTGAGTCGAGCTCACACCACGGCACTCTGGTCTGGGCGACAGAGCGAGACCCCACCTGCAAAAAAAAAAAAGATAAAAATGAATACAATACAATACAATAAAATATAATAGATAATATTGTAAATTTATCTCATTCTGTTAAATAATTTTCATATTGGTCAGTTGACTAGCATGATCAGAGAGAAAAAATTTTTTTCCTCATAAAATATGTATGAAATCATTGGTTCTATTCTACAGGTGCTCCTATGAGCACTCTTTTTAATAGAATAGTAAGTATAAATGTTTATTGTCTAATATTGATTTTTTTCTTCACCAGCTCAGCAAGCATTGTAGTAGCTAAGTCCAGTGATTCACTGAGTAGTTAAACACAATTTAAATTTGCATAAGGTTTATATCTCTATATCCATATGTATATCCCTATATCTTAAATTACATATTTTATATATATACATACACACACACGTATACACACAGGTCACTTAATATTATAATAGTTATTTACTGCAATATTGTGATGAAAATGCCTATGGAGGAAAAAATAAATTTATATGATAAAAGCTATTATAGAAAGAATGATCCTGTAGAGCATGTAAAAACTTACTTTGCTTGGAAATTATTTTTCCAGTATGATACAGAAGAAATATGCAGTATTACAGTTAAAGTTAAATTTTTACCCTTTGAGGACCACGTTTGTTTCAATGCCTTGATCAACTAGGCATTGTTCTCAATATTGGTTTTGCCACCGACTACCCATGTGGCTTGATAATTAAAAACCTAGTTTCAACAATTAAGTGGGGATTAGATCTATAACTTTCAATATTACAGAGATTACAACATTGCAATAAAATACTTAAGTCAGTAGTATGTGTTCACCAAAAAAAAAAAAAAAAACACAACTCTTATTTTTGCTGTTGAGGTTCTCTAAGAGTGTATACTATGAACAGTATATAAGTAGCATTCATCAGTAAATCCTTAAAGAATTACCATGTCTCAGAGTGGCACAAGGAAAAATAGTTATAGTTCCCACCTTTATATATTCATGGAGCTAATACTCTATAGGGTAAAACAAACAAGAGATACATTAAAACAAAACAAAAAAACCCTACATACTTAGCACCAATTCTAAGTGTTAAGCATGTAGCAAGGCAGCCTTATGGACACCATTGGGCAGAGTGGGAAACAGCCTTTGGGAGGCCGAGATGGGAGGACCATGAGGTCAAGAGATCGAGACCATCCTGGCCAATATGGTGAAACCCCATCTCTACTAAAAATACAAAAAAAATTAGCCAGGCATGGTGGCATCTGCCTGTAGTCCCGGCTACTCGGGAAATGGAGGCTGGATAATTGCTTGCACTCAGGAGGTAGAGGTTGCAGTGAGACAAGACTGTGCCATTTTACTCCAGCCTGGTGACAGAGCGAGACTTCATCTAAAACAAACAAACAAAAGAATTGAAGTAGGGTCTCAAATAAATATTTGTACATTCACGATAGTCAGTGAAAAGGGGGAAGCAACCCAATTATCTATGGATGGATGAATGGATAAACAAAATATAATATATACATATAATGGAATATTTTAAAAAGAAAGAAATTCTGGCATGCTACAATATGTATTAGCCTTGAGGACATTATGCTAAGTGAAATAAGTCAGTAACAAAAAGACAAATACTGTCTGATTCCATTTACACAAGGTATCTAGAGTAGTCAAACTTGCAAAAATAGAAAATAGAATAGTGGTTGCCAGGCGCTGGGTGAGGGATAAATGAGGAGATGGGTATAGAGTTTCAATTTTGCTGGATATAAAAGCTTTGGACATCTGTTGCATAGCAACCTGAGTATAGTTAACACTGCTGAACAGTACACTTAATGGTTAAGATGCTAAATATTATGTTATATGTGTTTTCAACATTTAAAAGTATTTTTAAAATAATAAAATAACAGAAAAAAGCATGATGATAATATTTAAGACAAAGAGAGCAGGATCTGTGAACATTCAGAAGGATGTGAACAAACCAAATCAAACCAAAACAACTTGGTGCTTTCCCAAAACTACAAGACTAGAGTTTAAGAGCTTCAACCATGAAAAATCACCCCAGGTCTTGCAGGTCATTATTAAGAATTGTACTGTCACTCAAGGAAAAAAAGAAAGCATTGAAAAGTTCTGGGTATATACCCAAAGGATTATAAATCATGCTGCTATAAAGACACATGCACATGTATGTTTATTGCGGCACTATTCACAATAGCAAAGATTTGGAATCAACCCAAATATCCATCAGTAACAGACTGGATTAAGAAAATGTGGCACATATACACCATGGAATACTATGCAGCCATAAAAAAAGGATGAGTTTGTGTCCTTTGTAGA
>NW_012114544.1:7344376-7365950 GCF_000951035.1 Colobus angolensis palliatus | reverse complement strand
TAATAAAAAGTTCTGGATCAATCAACTCCTTGGGAAAGTGCCATTTGTTTCTTAGCCAAACCCTAATGAATATACAAACTGATGATAGAAATAAAAAATAGTCTCTCTTTCCTGTAAATCTCTAATATTAAATGTCAAGAGTGATACTACAGAAAATACGTCATGATTTTAATGAAAGAAAAGATCTCCATTGGCTATATCTATAGGACTAACAGGGTCATTATATAGAACTGGGAGACAAAAAAATTATAACTTGGGAGGCCAAGGCAGGGGGATCACAAAGTCAGGAGATGGAGACCATCCTGGCTAACATGGTGAAACCCCATCTCTACTAAAAATTAAAAAAATTAAAAAGTTAAAAAATAAAAAAATTAGCCAGGCATGGTGGTGGGCGCCTGTAGTCCCAGCTACTTGGGAAGCTGAGGCAGGAGAATGGCGTGAACCAGGGAGGTGGAGGTTGCAGTGAGCCAAGATTGGGCCACTGCACTCCAGTCTGGACGACAGAGCAAGACTTCGTCTCAAAAAAAAAAAAAAATAATAATAATAAAAGGAAACATAAATAAATAAATAAATAAATGAAATAAAATAAATTATAAGTCACTACCACCATCATCTCTCACCCTGTGCCCTTGAAGGTAAAGTCAGTTTCCTATCCTTACCACATTTTCCGGCAGATTCTGCCTGTTGGGAATGTAGGAACAAAGATATTCATAAAGATGAATAGGATTTGGGACTAAGGAAGGGAATGTAATGGATAAGGTTAGAGGAGGAATTGCAGAAGTGAGAATGATGTTACATAGAAATAAGATAGGAGTCAGAATCTGCAGGGAAATTTGGTTAAGATAGGAAACCGACTTTGAAAGAAAACATGTTTTTTTAAATTTTTATTTTGCATTGCTACTTGGTAAATGCTCTCCAGTTTTATAGCAGTTCAGTTAATTTTCCACAAGTACAAATGTCTCATTTAAGTATTTTAGAAAATAAAAATTGAGGATTCGGTTGAGTTCCTTGTCTAGGTTGATTCAGTACTAAGAAAATTTAGCAGCCAGGTGAATGAGATATGTTTGGGAAAAAGAGTGCATCAAGCCCTGAGACTTTGAACCCCAGAGAATGAAATCCCTCAGGAAGTTATGGAACATTTACCCTGGATTACCCACATGACCTAGGTGAACCAGCCTAAATCTTGAAAGACAGCATGCACTAGGATGACATCTGAATTTAAAACAAATGAGTAAAAATTAAGTCATTCTGTATTCTTGAATACTTCTTGAACTTCTATTCCTGCATTGTCTCATGGACCTCATGAAAGCACATACGTTTAATTCACCAGTGTATACACATGACATGTACTCAGCAAATATTTGTTCAAGACGTAATTGAACACCAGTAACAGATTTATTACCCAATAATGTCACTTTCTCCATGGTCTTCTAAACTGAGAACCATTTCTTAACAAAATTTGACCTGCCCGTAATCTCCCCCTTTTCAAACTCCAAAGAAGGAAAGGAGAAGCTGCTTACTATCCTCAAGCATTTGCACACCTTCAACACTCTTCACCTCGAATGTCGTCCAAGTGTCCTCTCCTAATTCATCCAGATTTATCACCTCCTCCTTTATTCAGACTTTTGTTTCATAAGTAAACAGCTGCCCAAATCATCTTCTAATCTCTCTTTCTTGTGCTTTCCAGTTTCTTATGAAAAATAATGACATGTGGCCGAGTGCCGTGGCTCACAACTATAATCCCAGCACTTTGGGAGCCTGAGGCAAGCAGATCACCTAAGGTCAGGAGTTCATGACTAGCCTGGGCAACATGGTGAAACCCCGTCTCTGCTATAAAAATATAAAATTAGCTGGGCGTGGTGGTGGGTGCCTGTAATCCCTATTACTTGGGGAGGCTGAGTCGCTTGAACCCGGGAGACGAAGGTTGCAGTTAGCCAAGATCGCGCCACTACACTCCAGGCTGAACGACAAGAGTAAAACTCTGTCTCAAAAGAAAAAAAAAAAAAGTAAAGAAGAGCGTGCTTGATGTCTTACAAGCTTACAAACCTCAGTTAAATAAACAATAAACAAAATATCTCTGGATTTTGTTAGTCTTTTCAGCTATATCCCTACTCTGGCTCGTTATGATAAAGTATTATGATAGAAAGAAAAAAAACCTATATGAAATCAGCTTCTCAATATTTTAGATAGTGCTTATGTTTTATATGTTACTAGCCAATTATGAGTATTAAAACTCAATATATAGTCATTTAAAAAAGGACTTCTACCAGCCTAGTAATAGAAGGCTCAAGAACATTGCAAACGTTCTAATGAGAGGGATCATGTACTTTGAAAACTTGACTAAATATATGTACACTTAGAAGAGTTTTCATGAGAATCTGTTACATAAGCATGCAACTCTGCTGGTCCTTATTTCAGTCCAACTGGCCCATCTTTAATGACAGACATTACCATTTAACAATTTCAACACCTGTGTAAGCTTAGGCACGATGTGCACTTCCATTTTCTCATCTAAATCTGGAAATAAAAACTAGTTTGTGAGGTTTTAAACAAAGTTATGTGTGTAAATCATCTACAGCACTGACATCAATACAAATTATTTTCAATTGGTTGATTCTATTTGTCTGTATTTCTCAATTATATAATTTAAGCCTCTAAGTATGGGATTTTTCTTTTCATAAATTAGATTTTTTTTAAAAAAAAGCATGTTTCAGATGTACAGACAAGTAAGAAAGTATAAAACTTAGGGATAGATGATAATTTTCTGGACACTAAAATTTGGGAGGCTATATAGGGGTATTAAAATATCTAGCTTTCAGACTGCAATTAGAGGAGTTCTAATATGTTGATACTGAAGTAAAACATTAAATTAAGCATTTTAAGAATACTTAATTGTGTAGAAGAGGTTCATTCTAATGATATTGATTATTTATAATTTGAAGGGAATAAGACACTGAGATAGAAATTATTGCATGCCAGGGCCTCATCTGGAATAAAACGTCTCTGGGTATCTCAACTGTAGCACTTTATCATTCTTCCCTCTAGTGGCTGCCATGATAATTACATAATTGGTGTGGCTGCAACAACAGTTTAGATGAAGAGGTATTGTTACACGCTAGTTTCCTGGGACAAAAGTTGTGATATAAACTTATGTAATAAATGTATATGTTATAAGCAGAGCATTGGTGCATTTGGACACAAACAACTGCTTACCAACAATGTAGAATATTAGGGAAGGTTAGAATTATTTCAAATTAATTGTGATATACATTTCACACAAAAAATGAGAGGCTTAAAAACAGAGATGTATTTGTTAGTTACACATCACTTCATTATCCATCTCCTATCATCTTGCCTGGGGTATTTTTTTTGTTGTTTCTTAAAACTAATCTCAAATGAGCCAAGGTAAAAAGTAATGTATTGCTAATATGCATATTAGGTAAAAATGAGATATGATTCCTCGTTTACTAGACATCCACGTTTTAAAAATATCAATTATTTTGTTTTCATCAACTACGTATTTTGCAATATATAGTAAAGCATATTTACAAGATAATTTATATATAAAAGATCAGGAAATATTTCAAGGTAAAAATTAAAAATCTTATCTTATATTAAACCTAAGAATATTGGAAATAATCATATACAAAAATGGATAATGATGTCTGTTCTACATTTTTAAGTGATTCTAACGTACTTACTTTTAGCCTACAGAGAGTTATCAAAATTGTAATGACAAGATTTATTCCATATTCAAGTAAAATTTAAAGTATTGATTTCTTGAAGTACAAGTATGGACTCATGAAATATTCATTTTCTGCAAAAGTAATCATTTTTTACTAATTTTAACAAATACATTTTTGGTAAACAAAAAAGATAATTCAGAAAAAATATTTGTTATTCTCTCAATACTTTTTCACATGTAAACACTACAGACATGTACACATCCACATGTGCAACTAGATGACTTCTGCTACATTTCAATTAATATATAAATATTTTTGTGTTTTTAGTATTCTTTGAAATTGTGTTTTAAAATAGCTGCATAAAATCTTGCCATATGAAACTGCTACATTTTAACCAGTGTCTTTCTTTTGGACTTTGAATTTTTTCTAGTCATTCCCAAAAATTCTCCAATAAATTTTGTTATAAGAAATTTGTAAATGGTACCAAAATATAGTCTATTAAAATACTAAATTGAACTTCAAATTTAAAACCTTTTGTTTGGGGAAAGACACAGCTAACAAAATAAAAGGGACAAATTAAAGATTTGGAAAAATATTTTCCAATAACATATTTGAGTGTCTAGGATATACAAAGAACTCTTGAAATCTACAATAAGGGGAAACATAGTCTACACTCACTCCTGTAATCCCACCACTTTGGGAGGCTGAAATAGGAATATCCCTTGAGCTCAAGAGTTTGAGACTACCCTGGGTAGCATAGCCAAAGCTCATTCCTACAAAAAATTTTAAAAATTAGACAGTTGTGTTGACATGCACCTGTAGTCCTACCTACTCAGGAGGCTGAGGCAAAGGACTGCTTGAGCCCAGGAGGTTGAGGCTGCAGTGAGCCATATTGTGCCACTACACTGCTGCCTGCACAAGCCAGGTCTGCACAGAGCCAGACCCTGTTCCAATAAACAAACAAACAAACAAACAAACAACAAATAATACTACAAACCAAAGAGTAAAAGATGTGAGCAGATACATTACTAAAAGATATAAGAATGTCAAATAAGACCATGAAAGTAAGTCCAAGAGCATCAATCACTGGGCAAATGAAAATTAAAACTATCATGAGCTACTTACATACCTATTAGAACCTATTAGAATGGCTAAAAAACAAACAAAAACATGAACAAAGTATTCCAACAGTTCCAACTGCCAATAAAGACCCGAAGAAGCCAGACACTGTGACTCACACCTGTAATCCCAGCACTTTGAAAGACTGAGGCAGACGGATCACCTTAGGCCAGGTATTGGAGACCACCCTGGCCAACATGGTGAAACTGTCTCTCTCTCTCAGAAAAACAACCCAAAAAACAAAAAACAGAAACGTGAGGAACCATATCTTCAACATATTCCTGGAGCGACTGCAACATGGTGCAGCCATACTAGAAAACAGTTTGGCAGTTTCTTAAAAATTAATCCTGCCCTTAATTTATGATCCAGCAATTCTGGGCTAAGGTATCAACTGTACAGATGTGAAAATTTGCATCTACACAAAAATATATATAGCAGCTACGTTCACAGCTGCCAAAAGCTGGAAATGGCTCAAATGTCCTTCGGAGGCTTCTATGATCATTTATTTTTTTTTAAACTATATTCGCTACTTTAAAACAGCATCATTCTCAAGTTTTGACAATTATGAATAAAGCTGTCTTAAACATTCATTTGCAGGATGTGGTGTGAATATAAATTTTCAGCATTTTTTGGTAAATACTAAGGAGCTTGATTAGTGGATTATACAGTAAGATCTCCTTCAGCCAGAGAATGGATAAATAAACCACAATATACCCAGACAATGTAATATTATTATGTGCTAAAAAGAAAGGAGCTATCAAGCCATGAAAAGATATGGAGGACACTTAAATGCATATTACTAAGTGAAAGAATTCACTCTGAAATTCTGGAAAAGGCAAAACCGTGGAGACAGTGGAAAGAATAGTGGTTGCCTGGAGTTAAGAGAGAAAGAGAGATTAATAGGCAGAGCACAGAGGATTTTTCAGGGCAGCGAAAATTATATTTCACATATCATTATTCAAATCCATGAAATGTACATTGAGAATGAACCTTGTAGACCATGGACTTGGAGTGATGATGTGCCCATATATATTCATCAATTGTAACAAATATATCACTCTTGTAGGGAATGTTGCTTATGAGAGAAGCTATGCATGTGTAGCAGAAGGGGGATATACGAAATACCTCTGTACCTTTCCCTAGATTTTTAAGTGAATCTAAAACTGCATTAAAAAATATTAATAAAAACTAAAATATCTAGTAAAGTGCTACTTAAACTAAAAATAAAACAAACAAAAAACTTTGCATAACATTGTGTTAAAAAATATGTGCATCTCTCATTGTTATCTACTGCCTTTGGATAATTGCAGTCAGTGTGTCAAAAGACATTATAATTTTTTAAATACAAGTATATTTGTTGGGAAAAGTACACTTAATCAAAAGTACATGAGATTGCCCATTTCCTATACTTCAGCCAACTCCAAATCTTAGAGTGTTTATTTTTTGCCAGAACCTAGGCAAAAATCAAGCTATATTTACTTCTATCTAAATTTACATTCATTTGCTTACAGTTGAAGTTGATATTTGTTTTTTACATTCTGGTTCATTTGTATTATTCTTGTTATTTTCTTTCCTCTGTGACATTTTATTGAGAATATTTCCACCCTACAATAATTTGATATAATTGATTTGTTTGGCATTGCTTTTGCCTCCAGTGGTCAGGAAATTTTAATTTGTTTTCAGCCATTCACTAAATGAAAATGTACAATTAGACCACAACTTTGAAGACATAACTTCCAGCATGTTATTAGCCAGTTATGTCTCTCTCATCTGCTTAGCTTTGAATAACAACAGTGCTATGAGCTGTCAGTAACTACCGCACAAACTGTGAAATTACACTGTGAAGCAAATTGGAATGTACTGAAAAGACTCTCCACAGGACAAAACATAGATCTCTCTTCACACAATTTTGGACTCGTGCTAATGACTCATGCAGTTACAGAGCAGCCACCAAGAAACAGGGTAAGAAGCCTAATGAATAAAAGGTGTGTATTGCCTGACCGAGTTATGCTCTAGAGCATTTTAGCACCTAGATCATAGAGTGGCATGTAAAATCAAAATTCTGACTAAATTGGTGCATTTTTTTTACTCTGAGACGTAGGACTAACTTTATTCTGTAAGATGCACAAGTTATTAGAAATTTTCATTCTGTTTATTAAAGTAGGTTACATTTTTCTGTTTATGAAAGAATTGAAATTTTCCTTAAATATCATTTTGAAAATTCTGTATTACCCCCAAGCATATCTATAACTTTTATTTTAATAGAACTCTTGTTGCATATGTGTGTGTGCTTTGAGAGTAAATGACATAAAACATTAAAACTGAAGACAGATACCTTTGTAAAGTCCTCGAGTTTTGATTCTTAGAATGACTATGCAACTGATCGGAATGCTTATGTATTAACATATAAGATATAGATAATATAATGATATAATATCATATAGCATATTTCATTTAGATATGCTGGAATTATTGAATTTCTTGAAATTTTTGAGAAAAGCAGAGGAACTCTTTCAGGGTTTGTGGTAACATTTTAAAATAAAAAATTGTTTGCTTTAGTTTCAGCAAAAGGTCACATATTTTCCATATTACTGTTTGCAACGTTTGATGTTTTTGTTCATTAAGGTAATAGGTATTGTCATAAATAAAGCCAAGCTGGGCATGGAGGTGCACGCCTGTAGTCTCAGCTACTCATGAGGCCTGAAAGTGGCTTGAGCCTAGGAGTTCAAGTTCAGCCTGGGTGACATAATGAGACCCCATCTCTTTTTCTCTCTCTTTTTATTTTTTAGGTGGAACAAAAATTATATATGTGAACTCTCTTGTGATTGGTGTTTCTTTTAAGAAAAATACAACCTTATAGAGGTAATTTAAACGAGTAATTTATAAGTTTGCCTATCATTAATTAGATATAACTCTCTTAAAATAATTTTTGGAAGATTAATAATTTGTTCCCCAAATGACAGAGATAAGCTGATACCAAAAGTTTTCCTAATTGTTTCTTTGAGTTTGGTAATTACATCCTCTGGAATAAAATGAACTGTAGAAAAAGAAGAAGTTTGCCTGCCCTTTGCCAGGGTCCCCCCATGTCTACCCTCTCCTCAATCAAGTTCAAGACTTTCACCTCAGATTTTATGTTGAGCAGAACCCCAGCTCTATGGCTCTGAAGGTGCTTTCTTTAACACGAGCACAGTCAAAAACCTATTCAGTCCTTATCACCATGCTTTCACCCTGCAGTGGAGATTTTTAGTCTTCTGATTTACCCACAAATTGTGTTAACAGTGGATTCAAGGGCAAATTCATGAAACACCCAATATTTTAAATTTGCTTTTGTGAAGTCAACAATTCTACCTATGTGGCAGTAAAAGTTGACATTCTGTCTGTGAGTATCTATAAAGCAAGTTCCGTGACACAGGTTGGACACCAATTTTCAACAAGAGTGACCCTTCATAGTACATGAAGCTCTACAAAACACGCAAGTGATTGCTTATGCTTGATAAAATTATCAACAGTAACTTAAAATAGTGTTATTGCTAAATTTCAAGGACTTAAAAGTTCAGTAAAGAAAATTATTAAAACTAAGATTTAGTTAATATACAAAATAAAGAAAGGAAAAAGTTAATAAATTATATAAATGTTAAAATGGATAAGCTCATTAAAAACCCATTACTTCTATTGCAATATCAGTAAAAGCTTAATAGGTTGTGATTATGGGCCAATTTTCCAGCTGAGGCTTCTTGTTCTTGCAAAATGTAAACAGGAAGAGAAAGCAGTTTGACATCAAAATTTTGGTACAACCAGATTTCATTCCTATTTAAAAAATTAGCTATGTCTAAGCATATTTTTTATTAACTTGTAATATTTTATATTGAAATATATATGTAAGATTTTATGTGTACAATATGTATGTGTGTGTGTGTGCACGTATGTGGCCACATATTTTTATAAAATATGTTTTGCTACTTTGATGTTGATCTTCATGTAGAACAAATTCTTATAATATGGATCCTTTCTTCCACTATTTTTTCCAACCATTGCTACTTTATCAGGTTTTGGAAGTGCTTATTAAATTGCTTCCTAGACACAAATTCTCCATTAAGCATTGCTTAGAACAACAAAACAAAACAAAAAACAGAAAGCTTTCATTGCTTATAACTGTACGGCACACTGAGCTGCTGTCATTTCTTAGGCATCTACAATTGAGCCAAATTTATATGGTCTGATTCACTGAGCTCTTAAAACACTCTGTCTCTCTAGCTTTTGATTCTTTTTTCACCTCAGCATAGCAACTCAAGAGGATCATTTTTTAAATACCCCTCCCCCATATGGTATCATCACCAAACATCCTTAGTTTTAAAAAGAGTAACACTTTAGTGATAACAGATTGTCAGTGCCCTGTTATTTTTATTAGCTATCTTGACTCACCACTTAAAATTTAATAAAATCCACAGATGGTATTGAATATATTCTTAGTGTACCAAATATAACATTTATGTCAAAACTTCACCATTTTAAATCTCTTCATTTTGTCTGATAAATGATATCAAGCCTGATTATCATTTTCTAAGTCTTTTGGATGTTTATTTTTTGTAACCTTGAATAAAAAGTCGCAATATTTTTAAACTGCTCCTACCATCACTACTATCAAAACAGCGGATTATGGAGAAGATGAGGTAACTTGGTATATGTCTATTGTTTTAAAAATTCTTTTGAGTATATTTGCAGAATTTTTGAAATCCAGCATAAAGTGAGACTTCTATTTGGTTAAGAGTACATGGAGTTTTCTGAGCGTCAGTTATACAGAAGGTGAAACAAGCCAAGCAAGAGATTAATACAGTTTAAATACTTTAAATGCATTAACAATCATTAACATAACTCTTCTAAGCCAATCTGCATATTCTCAAGATTTGAAAATATTCTAAGGTTGAACAAAGTTTATTGTATAGGAGTAGAAAATATTATAGATATTGCACTCTTGCAATATCACTATTGCAAGAGGATTTTAATTTTGTTTATCCATGTTTATACAGATACATGTGTTACAAAAGTACACATAAAATGAGCAAGCAGAAATATATAATTTTGAGAAGTCAGCCTGACATTATATATGCTAAAAAGAAGCCAAGGAGAAAAATACTGATACATAACTCTCATTCTGACCCTGAATATAGCATATGCTACTCCAAAGAAACAAGAAATTAATGGTTACTATGGCTGTATTATTTATTTATCCATGAAACATACTGCTAGTCAATATAGTAAGTAAAGTTGCTCAAGATGTTTTATCCTGAATTGCAAATCTTGAGGTATTTATGGCTGACGTTAGAAAATAGAGCTGCACTTGTTTACCTGGAGATTTCTGAAATCTACAGAAAAATGAGATTCTTATTAAAATGAACAAGTTTAATATTTTCTAAAAGGATTTAAGTATATTCTACAACTAAATACATAGCTAAGGCAAAGCAACATAAAATATTTAAAATATTAAATGGAAAACAATATATTTACTATAAATACATTTACAAATAGAAATCAGGTTTTGGTCATTTTACTGTGGCAAAACAGCATTCAAGGAAAAGCTCTACAGAAATCAAAAGAGGATTTTATATTAATAAAAGATATAAACACCCATTATATCAACCAACATGATATAATAATCGGCTATGCATTTTAAAATAAAGTGTTAAAGTATTTTAACATTTTTAGAAATAAAAGATTTTTTGTTTTTTAAATTTTAAATGTAAAAATGTTGAATCTTAAAAATGTATAATTGTATTTAAGAAATTAATAGTCTTTTGTATGGACCAATCAAGTAAACAGAAAATAAGTAAGGACATACATGAATTAGCTCTTTAGGATTATTTTGTTTTTCTATATATAATAAAAACAAGCATAACTTTGTATACATATGAATTATATATATATATATAATGTTTAATCATCTACAGAATATTCACATGATTAGACAAACAATTGTGTATTTTAAGGGGTAGAAATCATTTCAGTTATGCTATATTACAAAACATTAATATTTTGAACCTATAAAAAATGATGAAAATCAATCCATAAACTAGGAAATTATTTATAATGCTCTTCCAAAATAAATTATTAAATTAAACAGAGATCAAAACTGATGGCTGCAGCCAGACATTTTTCAGAGTGTAGGGAGCAACATGATGTTTATTCCTTGTGTTTGAACTTTAAATATATTCTTACTAAGTGTATAAACATGGGTAATTTACTTAGCATTATATAAAGTAGTTCACTGAAAGTAATTATCATGAAGTTTGTATGAAAAAACTTAGAAACATATTAACACATTTATAAGAGAAAAACATATAACCTTAAGAATACTAATTTTAAAATAAGGAAGACTGGAAATAAACAAACATTCAACTCAAGTATATTTAAAAAATACATTAAAAAACAAACAAATTGAATTATTAGTGAACATATAAACCAAATTAATGAAAAAACGTGACCAAATAACTCATTGATTTGAACAATGACATTCACATCTCTTTTTGTGGAAACATTAATAAAATTAACAACAAAGAAATTCTTAAATCTAAGAACAAAATTCACTAAGAATATGTTAGATGTGAATATGTAAAAATGCTTTATCTTTTTTAATACATCAATAGCAACACAACCAAGAATATGACGGGGAATGAAAGAATACATTCATGAAAGCAATGACTGTTATAAAATATTTAGAAGTAATTCCAACATGTAACTTGTGAAATCACACCTAAGAATGTGAAACTTTATAAAGAATACATAGCAAGAACTGATCATATGGAGATGCACACTAAATTCCGGAACATGAATTATAAATATTTTAAATATTTTAATTCTAGACTAAATTTATTTATACACTCAAAGCAAACTCAAAAGAATTTTTAATAGCGATGGTTAAAATGAGTTTAAATATCATAAAAAATGAATACTTTCAACAGCATACTTCAAAAATTAAATATAAACTTGAAGAGAAAGATAACTTGTTCTGCTTAATGTGAAACGGAATTATTCTATACAGTAATAAGAATTAAAACAAAAATATTTGTCTTGGAATAGTCATATAAATCGTAGCAGAACTGAACAATTTTTTAGATATTTAACTTCAGGGGATATTTTAGATCAGTGGAAAATAAACTCTTCTGTTCAATAGATGATTGTTCTATTTAATTTGGAGAAACAAATTTAAACTCACAAAGTGCACAAAAGTAAATACCAAAATTTTTATTTTATATAAACAAAACAAAAATTATATCATATAGAATTTAAGAGTAATTATATGAGAAATTTTATAATCTTTACGTGAAAAAGCTTTTATTCTAATTAAAACACTATGTCAAAATTCACAATTGGAAACAAATTAATATATTTTATTAAATTAACAATTCAAATCTTTATCAAAAGATAGATCAAGGTAAATAAAAAATAAGTTAAAAGAGAAATAAAAGCTTAAGGTTTGGAAAAATATTTAAAACATGAATAACAGCAAAAAAAAGTAAGTATTCCATATAAATTCTTCAGTACATCAATAATGTAGACATCTATGCACACACATGCTCATAAAGCAGCAGAAAAAAATCTGGGAGTATAAATATCAAAATTTAAACTGTGATCACTTCTGTAAGAGAAGTGATTTGAAAAAAGATAATAAAATTAATAGCTTTAATTATTAGCTTTATGGTCTTTACGATTTTTTTTTCTTAAAAGACGGTGACTATATTAATTTATTTTGTACAAAATTTAGAAGAAAATTAGTATTTACCATTAGAAATGGGGGAATGTGTAATATACGCATTGACTTGGAAGCAAAACATAAAACAGGAAGCCACTCTTCAGCATATCGAAGTAAAATAACCAAACACCTAAGATAAAGCAAATGCCTGGAAAAAAGTAATGAAAATAGACAGATTACAGGGATGTCAGAAATACGGCAGAGCAGGAGATCCTGTTCTTAGTTTCACTCCCTGCCCCACCCCGCCCCCTCCCTGCCACCACACACACACACACAAAAGGACAAAAGAAAAAAAACTATGATTAGATAGCCATCCATAAACAAAAATAGCTCTGAGAAAACTCAGTAGTCTGGTTACACGATGGAGAAGAGAACAAGCATGACCACACAGAAAGTGCAGGAAGAACAGTTTTATTCTGCCTGCATAATCCCGTTCACAGGTCACTTTACTCAGAGCCTAGAAGCATCTCCTCAGCCTCAAGTAGGGACTTTGTAGGGAAAAAGAAGAACAAGGTGAGTGACCAACTTCCACAGTATTTTTGGTACTTCATGAAGGATTTACTTGGATTTCACCCCACCCAAAATGCTAGAGAGATTGGCACAACTGAGATACTTGGAGGTGTTAGAAACAAAGAAGAGTGGAATCGATTAGTGTCAGTCATGTAGTACGCGACAACATGGTTTGCAGTGCCTCTGCAGAGGACCCCAGTAGTCTTCCCTGCTGAGAACCTCAATTGCTGCTGTGGAACCCCACATCTTTTCACTGCAAAGAACCTTATGATGTTCACTGCCACTCCACAGAAGAACCTAGCAGCTTTTGCCACTGAGAAAACCAACAACTGTTTTAGCTGCTGTGGACCCCCAGAGAAGGAGACACTGCTGTGCTCTCCTTGAAATGGAGCTATACCGCACCACCAAGGGGCTGGGACACTCCCTCTTCAACCCTTTTATAAGCATGTTTGCCACGGACCCAAAGTCATAGGTGCTCTGTGCTTGCCCATGCTTCAGACCACAGCTCTGCGAACGTTTTACAAGCACTCATACCTGACACAGTTGTGCCACTGCTGCAATGGAAACACCTGCAATCTAGATACCAGTGCCACCAGTGCAGAGGGCAGACTCACACTTGGTTTCAGATATGAGTTCCATGACCACTTCATTGACTCCCACACTTGATCTGCTGATGCCACTGCCATTGTAAATGTCCTGTTATGTGAACCTGACACCAAGAGAGACCTTGACCATGATTTGATGATGCCACGGGGAAAAAGAGATCAGATAGACCCCAGCAAATTTCCAGCTGAAGACCCCAACAGTTCTCACTGCTGCTACAGAAAGCTGCAGCCTTGGTAGCCAAGAATTCATGAAGTTTTCACTGATGCTGACTTCAGCTGACAGAGCTGCAGAGACACTATGCTCAGATGCTGGATCATCACACTTTCATAACCAGCATCCTTGCACTCATTCATAAATGAAGGTCTTTCCCTACCAAAACAAGTCAGTAAAGTCTGGAGGGGTGATTGATTCTTAAAATGCACAGACATTAAGGCAAGCACAAGACTTAAAGAAACACAAAAAATCAGGGAAAATGACGCCACCAAAAGAACACAAGAATTTTCCAGTCACCAACTCCAAAGAAGTGGAGATTTATAAATTATGAACAAAGAATTCAAAAGAACCTTTTTTTAAAAGCCAGTGAGCTATACAACAACTCAGACAGAAAATTCAATGAAATCAGCAAAACAATACATAAACAAAATTAGAAGTCCAACAAAAAGTATTGAAAGAAAAATATTGCCATCTATAAATACTATATTAGGCATAATTATTATTTTGAAACGAAGCAGAGATAGTCTTCCCAAGACAACAAAAAATGAGAGAGTTTCACCACTAAATCTTCTTTACCATAAATACTTGCTGGAGTTCTTCAAATTGAAACAAAACCATGCTAAGCAGCATCATATAAGGATTTGAAAACACAAATATCACTGGTGAAGGTAAACACAAAGACATATACAGATTAAGGTAGTAAAATGACTTCAAAATAGAAAACAATTAACAAAATGATAAAAAGGAAAGTCCTCCACTTATCAATTATTTCCTTATGTGGAAATGAATTGAAGTCACCAATCAAAAGCTATATAGTGACTATATGGATATTTAAAACAAACAAACAAACAAACAAACAAACAAAAACATGATCCAGAGATATGCTGTCTAGAATAGACTCACTTTAGATTCAAAGACACACATAGGCTGAAAATAAAGAGATAGGAAAAGAGATTTCAAGCAAATGGTAACAAAAAGAAAGCAGAAGGGGGCATATTTTGTTTCAATCAACCATATTTCAAGTCTAAACCTGTCTCTAGAAACAAAGAAGGCCACTATGTAATAAAACAAGGGTTATTTCAACAGGAAGATACAGTAATTATATAAATGGTCAACATTAGAACACCTGTAAAGCAGATATTGATAGACTTGAAGAAAGCAATAAAATGATAGTAGGGGACTTCAATACCCTACTTACAATAATGTATATAATATCCAGACTTAAAAGGAAGAGAATAACAACTGACTTGAACAATGCTGTAAGCTAAATGGACCCAACACACATACAGACTTTCCACCAAACAATAGAAGATTATACATTCTTTCTAAGTGTATGCATAACATTCTCCAGGATAGATAACAACAAATACAGAGTTTTTATAAAATTAATTGGTTTCTGAAAAGATTAACAAAATTGATAAACCTTTAGCTAGATTTAAAAAGAGGAAGAAGACTTAAAGTCATAAATTAAAGAAAACACATTACAATGATCCTTCTGTATAAAAGAGGATCATAAGAGACTACTATGAACAATCATATGCCAACAAGCTGGATAATTTAAGAGAAGCTGATAATTTCCTTCTAACATAAAACTACATCAAGAAGAAATAGAATATTAAATGATAGATACAATAAGAGGATTGAATTAGTAATTGAAGTCTCCTAGCAAAGAAAGGCCCAGGGGCATACAGCTTCACAGTTAAATTCTACCTAACATTCAAGAATTAATATAAATATTGATTAATTGTTTTAAATAAAAAATGAAGAGGGAAAACTTCCAGAATTTTTCTATTAGGCCGTTATCACCCTGATATCAAAATTACATACAGACACTTCAAGAAAATAAAACTACAAGCCAATACCCCTTATGAAAATAGATGCAAAAGTCCTCAATAAAATACTAGAAAATAAAATTAAACAACATATGAAAGATCATACACCATGCTAAAGAAGGATTTATCTCTGGAACACAAGGATGGTTCCACTTATGCAAATCAACTAATTTAATACATCATAGTAGGAGAATGGAAGATAAAAGTTACATGATCAACTCAGTAGATGCCAGAAAAGCCTTTGACAAAACTCAATATTTATTCAAACTCTAACAAAATGAGTATGAAAAGAATTAACTTCACCACGATAAAGATCATATGTGAAAAGCCCACAGCTAATACTCACATAGTACAAGAAACCGAAAGCATTTCTATAAGATCAGGAACTAGGAAAGGATGCCCACCCTTGGCACTTCTATTTTGCATAGTACTGAAAGTCTTCACTAGAGCAACTAGGCAAATACATACATACATACATACATACATACATGCATACATACATACATAGCATCCAAATTGGAAAAGGTAAAATTGTCTTTGTCTGTAAACCACAAGAGTTTACAAAAAAAAAAAAAAAACTCTATAAAAAAGAACTTGTTAGAATTAATAAATGAAATAGTAACACTACAGTATAAAAAATGAAGAATCAAAAATCAGTGACTTGCTATCCATTCACAATGAGCTATTCAAAAAAGACATTTAAAAAATTCCATATGCAATAATATCATAAATGGAATACTTATAAATTAAACTAGGAAGTGAAAAATTGGTGCACTGAAAACTATAAAATATTGATGAAAGAAACTAAATAAGACACACATAAATGAAAATATGTTCTATGTTCATGGATAAGAATAATTAAAATTATCAAAATGTCCATATGACATGAAGTAGTCTATAGATTCAATGCAATCCCTATCAAGATTTCAATGGTATTTTTTATGGAAATAGAAAATATACTTTTCAAATTTATGTGAACCAGAAAAGCCCAGAAGAGTTAAAGCACCTCGAGCAAGAAGAACAAACGTGGAGGCATCACACTTCCTAATTTAAAATCATATTACAAAGCTATAGTAATCAAAACTGTATGGGACTGGTATAAAAACAGACATAAAGACAAATGGAACAAAATAGAAAGCACAGAAATAAACTCACCCATGTATGGCCAGCTAATATTCAAGTCTTAAAGAACACACATTGAAAAAATATATTCACTTTATTATATGGTTTTGGGAAAATGAGATATTAACAGGCAAATGAATAAAATTAGATATTTATTTTATACCATACATAAAAATCACAAAATGGATTCAAGACTTTAGCAAAAAATCCCAAATTATAAATTCTTACAATATTGTAAGTTACATTTTCATTTTGTTACAATATATTACAATATCAACTTGCAATATGAGAGAAAATATCTGTAAACCACACATATCTGTTAAGGGGCTATTATCCAAAATATATAAGTAACTCATTCAACTCAATGGAAAAAACTGATTTAAAAATGGGCAAAGGACTTTAATAGATATATTTTTTAAATCCTTACAAATGTCCAACAGGTATATGAAAAAGGTAGTAGGGCCGGGCATGGTGGCTCATGCCTGTAATCCCAGCACTTTGGAAGGCTGAGACAAGTGGATCACCTGAGGTCAGGAGTTCAAGATCAGCCTGGCCAACATGGAGAAACCCATCTCTACTAAAAATGCAAAATGTCGCCAGTCATGGTGTTGTGCACCTGTAATCCCAGCTACTTGGGAGGCTGAGGCATGAGAATTGCTTGAACCCGAAAGGTGGAGGTTGTAGTGAGCCGATATCATACTGCTACACTCCAGCCTGCAAAATGGAGTGAGACTCCATCTCAAAAAAATAATAATAATAAAATGCTAAGCATCACTAATCATCAGGTAAATGCAAATCAAATCAAAATGAGATATACCTTATTTGTGTTAGAATACTATATTTGTCAGGGTTCTCTAAAGGGATAGGACTAGTAGGATATATGTACACATGAAGAGGAGTTTATCAGGAGAGTTGACTCAGAAGAGCACAAGGTGAAGTCCCACGATAGGCCATCTGCAAGCTGAGGAGTGAGGAAGCCAGCCTGAGTCCCAAAAGCTCAAAAATGGGGAAACAAACAGTGCATCCTTCAGTCTGTGGCCAAAGGCCCGAGAGCCCTTGGCAGATCACTGGTTTAAGTTCAAGAGTCCAAGAGCTGAAGAACTTAGAGTCTGATGTTCAAGGGCAGGAAGCATTCATCAAGGGAGAAAAACAGGTCAGAAGATTCAGCTAGTCTGCTGTTTCCGACTTATTATCCTGCTTTATTCTAGCTGCACTGGCAGTTGATTAGCTTATATATTTTGGATAATAACCAACCATATTTTGGAAAATGCCACCCAGATTGAAAGTGGGTCTGCCTCTCCTGGTCCACAGACTCAAATGTTAATCTCCTTTGGCAACACTCTTACAGACACATCCAGGAACAATACTTTGCATTCTTCAATCCAATCAAGTTGAAACTCAATACTAACAACCACAGCTAGTTGTCATAAAAAAATCCGAAAGACAACAAGTGTTAGAAAGGATATGGAGAAAAGGTGATCTTTATAGATTGTTTATGGGAACACGTATTAATATAGCCATTATGAAAAGTAGTATGGAACTTTCTAAAATAATTAATAATAGAACTACCATGTGAGCAAGGAATCTCACTACTGGCTATATAATAGAAGAAAATAAAATCACTATCTTGAAGAGATATTTGCATTCTCATGTTATAATGGCATTATACACAATAGCCAAGATATGAAAATAAACTAAGTGTTCATTGATGGATGAATGAATAAAGAAAATATGTGAAATAATATGGATATATGGATGAATAATATTCCATTATGGATGTGACCTGTATTCCATCATATATATATACATACATATATACATATATACACATACACTCACATATATATATATATGATCTATCAAAGGAAGTTATTCAACCTTAAAAAGAAGGAGATGCTGTTATTTGTAACAAAATAGAAGAATCAGGACAATTTATACTAAGTGAAGAAAACGAGACACAGAAAGACAAATACTGCATGATCTCATATGTGGAATCTAAAATAGTTTAACTCATAGATGCAAAGAGTAGAGGGATAACTTACCAGGGGCTGTGGGATGGGATAGGGTGGGTAAGAGGGAGATGAGGAAATGTTGGTCAAAGAGTACAAACTCGCAGTTATAAGTTGAATAAATTCTGGAGACCGGATGGCTAGGGTTAATAATAATGTGAGGTATACAGTTGTCCCTCCATATCCATAGGTTCCACATTTACAGATTCAACCAACTGCAGATCCAAAACATTCAAAACAAGAACAAAAATAACAATGAAACAAAAATGAATACAAATAAAAAATACAATGTAATAATTATAGCATTTACATAACATTTACATTTCATTAGGTATTATAAGTATTCTAGAGATGTTTAAAGTTACAAGAGGCTATGCCTACGTAATATGCAACTACTACACCATTTTATATAAGGGTATCAAACATCTGTGCATTTTGGTATCTGTCAAGGGTCCTAGAACCAATCGCAATGTTCAACACCGAAGGAGGATTGTATTTGAAATTTAAGAGAGTAAATCTTACATATTGTCATCACACATGTATACACACAAAGGTAACTATGTGAGGTGATGGGTATGTTAATTACTCTATTGTGGTAATTATTTCACATTGTATATGTATATAAAAACATCACATTGTACATCTTCTATATATATATAAAACTTATTTTTCAATTATACCTTAATAGAGCTGGAAAAAATCTATGTCACTTTCCCATTGTCAGATGAATATCTATTACTTCTTCTTTTTCTATTTAAACATTCTATTTTCAAAGATAAAATCAAAAGCAGAGCTGCATCAAAGCACTCTCTGTGCCAAGTTTCTTTGGGGTTATAGTTGGACATCTTCCTAGCTAATGGCCATCTAGAGAGCCCTAAAGAAAGTTTCAGAAATACATAAGGAAATATATTGTGGTGGAGAGGACTAAAAACAACAGAGAGAGATCATATAAAATATTTCCTAGCAATTTATTTCTTGAAGTTACATTTAATCAGTGACATTATGTTATGTATACACTAAAAGTATTTGTTGAAACATTAAATGCACATATATATTTTCAAATTTCTACTTAAATGTGGAGATATAAAAATAATGCTTTGCTATATGATCTCTTTTTAATATTTGCTAAAAACTCTTTGCAAGAAGTATCAGGTGTGTAGATCAGAGAAGTGATAATTAGCAAGGTTTCTACTCCACTTAATCTTACACTTCAGCTGCATAAAATGAGGCATTAGCTTTCTAAATTTATCCAAATGAACATCAGACTGTTATAAAATGCAGAAAGAAAATGCCATGAGAAAGTTGGTGAATTATGTCATATTTCACTGCTGAAATATGCCTAAAGATTATATGCTATTTCAATTTTATTTTATTAATCTCTTCCATTTAATGGTTAGTTTGGAAGGAAGATGTAATGAATTTACATGTATTGATTTCTCATCTTCCAAATATACAGTTCATATAACACAAACTGAATCTTTTTTTATTTCTTGGAAAGAATGCTGCTGAATATGCAAACCATGACACATCTTTGAAGTAATAGATTACAGGAGATTACTGAATTTTAAAAGCAAGGCTAATATAGACCCTACACTATGTACAATAAAGGGCTAAAGATTGAGTCAATTTCATCCTGTGGAAGGTATCCTCTTATCTGTAGAATTCCAGCCTTACAAATTCTTGTTACAAAGAAAGATCCCAGGAAAGAGATGATACATTTCTAGAGTTCTAAACTAGAGATAACAGCTCTGGGTGGAGAAATTTGGCTTAAATTTTCATATAATGTTACACAGCTTTCTCCCTTACGATATGTTCTAAAATAAATTTCATCTACCCATACATTTATTTGTTTATTCACCAGATATTTTAAGCAGCTATTAAAGGATATGGATGAAACAGGTATGGCACTTGTCATCAAATATCTTGGTTTAAAGGGCAGAATCATTATAGAATTGTTGAAAAACATAAATAAAAGCATTAATAAAAATATGGTTTATTTAGAATTAACATATACCGGTATTTTGCCAAGCATTTTGCATACACAATTTAAATATGTGTACTCCTCTCTTAGATGTGAGTGAAGAAAAACCAAAACAAAATCATAGCTGAGGTCACCAATCATGTAACAAACATAAGAACTCAAATTTCTTCTTACTGCACTCCTTGTGCTTAACCATCATGTTAAATTCCTGTGCCAAAATAAGAAAACCCTCACTTAAAGGACATAATGGCAACATTTTTCTTACCTTCTCTCTGAACTGAGAGCAGTTATGACCTGCACTATTCATCAAGATCAGCATTCTTGCCTGGGATCCCTCGCAGCACTGGTGACCTTTAGTAAGTCAAGGAAATTTCAATCACCTCGTTTTTCTCGAAATGAAGTTATGTCTCTCTTCATCTCCCTCTTTGCATGATTAGAAAGAATTTATAAAGTAAATAATTTTTAAATGTCAGGTATCTGTTGCCAGTTACAATAATAAATTCCTTGCAGACTACATCCCTTACGTTAACTATTTTATTTTATCTTTATTATTATTTTTTTAAATTTCTTTTTGAGATGGAGTCTCACTCTGTCACCCAGGCTGGAGTGCAGTGGCATGATCTCTGCCAACTGCAACCTCCTTCTCCCGGCTTCAAGTGGTTCTCATGACTCAGCCTCTCAAGTAGCTGGGATTATAGGCACACGCCAGCATGTCCGGCTAATTTTTGTATTTTTAGTAGAGACGGGGT
>NW_012114544.1:7316425-7343883 GCF_000951035.1 Colobus angolensis palliatus | reverse complement strand
GCCTCCTGTGTTCAAGTGAGTATCCTGCCTCAGCCTCTGGAATAGCTGGTATTACAGGCGTGCACTACTACCACCAGTTTTTGCACCACTAATTTTTGTATTTTTAGTAGAGACGGGGTTTCGCCATATTAGCCAGGCTGGTCTCGAACTCCTGGCCTCGGGTGATCGATCAACCCACCTCAGTCTCCCAAATTGCTGTGATTACAGGCATGAGCCACCACGCCGGCCCCTTACGTTAACTATTTTATTATTTAATTATAAAGCAATAATCAGCCTTCCCATTGCTTTCCAAGGTGTTATTAAATGCCGTTATTCCACACAATGTATCTGTAATACACACTTTACTCAAGAAAGTATTCATATATTGCTCTATTTTACTATATGCTTGGTGCATTATACTGTATTGACTCTTTCCGCTCTTAAATCATTATTGATCAGCATTAGTGTAGCAGTTCTACTTCTGCATGATACTATATTTGACATTTAAATAATGTTTTGTCAAGATATAATGAAATAGAAAGTGGTAAAAATCAGTTATGTTCTTTTTTTTTTCTTTTCCTTTTCTTGGATATTAATTGCATTTTATTTCAGTGTCTCATTTTCTTCCTCTACTGCAGACGTTATGTAGACTTTAAGTTCACCCTGTATAGACAAATTTATTTTTGAATGGGGGAAGAAGTAAAAGAAGGAGAGAAGAGACTAAATGAGTTTTTTTTTTTTTTTTTTTTACCATTTCAGAAAAGGCACAAATGCCTCATATTTCACTCCTAGTTTCCATATCATAATAGCTATGTTTTCTTACATGTATTTAACACGTAAATTTTTCCCATCTGCAAACAGAAATCTTGTGTACATGACAGAAATGATCCTTTGATTTCTTCTTCTTTTTTTTTTTTTTCTTCAGAGAAAGAATTTGAGTTTCAAGGAGATTCTGGTATTGACTAGAGCTCACATCTCATATGATCTTGGACTCATGTCTTTTGAGGGCAAATTGACTAAATGTCCACTCTTAACTCTCCCCAATTCTACATTTCTGCATCCTTTTTAAAAGGTTTTAGTTTTATTTCCAAATTTTTCGTAAGCTTCCCTCATTTTTAATCAAGGATAAACAAAACAAAAACAATTGCTTAGTTTTTGGAATCAGAAAATCCTACATTCATATCCAAACTTTTTTTTTTTTTTTTTTTTTTTTGAGACGGAGTCTGGCTCTGTCGCCCAAACTGGAGTGCAGTGGCCAGATCTCAGCTCACTGCAAGCTCCGCCTTTCAGGTTCACGCCGTTCTCCTGCCTCAGCCTCCCTCCCAAGTAGCTGGGACTATAGGCGCCCGCCACCTCGCCCGGATAGTTTTTTGTGTTTTTTTAGTAGAGACGGGGTTTCACCGTGTTAGCCAGAATGGTCTGGATCTCCTGACCTTGTGATCCGCCCGTTTCGGCCTCCCAAAGTGCTGGGATTACAGGCTTGAGCCACGGCGCCCGGCCACCA
The DNA here is from genome assembly GCF_000951035.1 of Colobus angolensis palliatus. Lineage (NCBI taxonomy): Eukaryota > Metazoa > Chordata > Mammalia > Primates > Cercopithecidae > Colobus > Colobus angolensis. The sequence continues at coordinate 7,342,400 of NW_012114544.1, read as the reverse complement.
AACTTTTTACCTAACATAATTTGGCAAATTCTAGACATTTATGAAACTCAGTTTTTTCAGTTGTTATAATAACTAAATGAAATAATGTATATCGACCAATATCAGATATTCTCAAAGATATTATTAAAAATTATATTTTAATATAATGATCAATTTTGGTTTTGATTAAATTTTTGCTAACACTAGACTTGGATAATATAAGTTACTTTTCATTACTTTTTTTTTTTTTTTTTGAGATGGAGTTTCACTTTTGTTGCCCAGGCTGGAGTGCAATGGAACGATTTTGGCTCACTACCACCTCTGCCTCCTGTGTTCAAGTGAGTATCCTGCCTCAGCCTCCCAAGTAGCTGGGATTACAGTCATGTGCCACCACATTCAGCTAATTTGTGTGTGTGTGTGTGTGTATTTTTGGCAGATGGGGGATTTTGCCATGTTGGTTAGGTTGGTCTCAAATTCCTGACCTCAGGTGTCCCACCTGCCTCAGCCTCCCAAAGTGCTGGGATTACAGGCATGAGTCACCTTGTCCAGCCTTCATTACATTTTAAATAAAGAGACTTAAAGGAACATTCTCTGCTATTCCTATCAAATATAGTAATCTACCTTACTACATTTAGCACTTTTATTAAAGTCAGTTGACCACTTTTAAGGCTACCAACTACATTTAATAACTATCAAACATTTATATGAAATGCCTAATCAATCATTATGATATTAGTCACAAATATTTAATCCAGCACTCTAGATTTTATACTTTAGAATATTTTTCATTAGGAAAAAGTGACTCTAAGCTTTCAATTTTTGAAATTATGTTACTTTTCTCCAGAATATTTAGGCTGTGAATAAACCTTGGCTCTTTATAGACATTTAGGTTTTTTCTTTTTTGATGTAAATAATAGAAGGAAAGGAATACAGTCTAGTTATGTATTAACCAAAACATACAAATATGTAAGTAAAATTTCTAGCTAATTCAAATGAACTTGATGATCTTTCTTTGTAAATATTTTTTCTACTTTATTAGAGTACTACTCTAATAAATCGGTTTTTCCAGCTCCAAGCAGAGCCATTACTTTTGAATATGTATATACGTCAACATGCTACAAAAACTCAATGTGCCAACTTCAAAAGTTGATTCTTTATCCCAAAGAGAAGTGAAAACGTTGTTATTTTCATGTAAACTGTACACTCATGGATTTTAATAAATACAAAAGTACTCAGGATAATTGCTTGAAAATTTAGTCTTACAATAGTAAATTAAAATCAAAACAAAATTATTCTCAATTGGTCTTCTATCATTCAAAGTAAGAAATATGTAAATAACATTAAAATTTATCATTTCTAATCCAAGACTAAAAGAAAACAAGTAGGAAATAGGAAGGAAGATATATTTATTATGTGCAATTATTTACAGTGTATGCACCTGGAAAAATTACATTTATCTGTGTTAATTTTAGGAGAGGTTTGTGTTAACTCCCCGGGGATAGACTTTCAATACAATATCAACCTAATGCCAAGTATTTCAGTATATACTTCACTATAGCTGAAGTACTATTTCCTAAACTAATATATGCTCCACAATGCCTCATAACACAATAACTTTTAGCTATAAAAGTCACAGTTCAATATTCTCTATTATAACAGGAATAGAACCAACCATAGGTTTCCCATTACTCACATGTACAAAGAGACTTAGAAGGTAAAACGTCATAAAAGATCATCTTGAAAATATAATATAATCTCTGAGAACCCACATTTTCAATCATCCTGCTAGAAAACAAAACTAGTTATAGTTTTATCAAAGATTGCCATGATTCCAAATCACCCCACCCAATTTACATTGACATTTTCACTCCTGAAATACTAAATAATTTCTGAAACAGATAGAAAATAGATATGCCAATAGACAGACAATCAAATGTCTTCCCGATTATCTAAAGTGTGACGCTCATAAGTTGTGGGTTAGTAAAACTACTAGTCTTTGAAAAATTCTCAAATTTATTCCCACATATTTTAGAACAAGTTCGGAAGAGATTTTCTCCACTCCTACAAGCTGGAATATGGTCATGGAAGAAGAATGGTGGTAGGAGGAGCTACAGGGGGCCATAGGAAAGTGAGGTAAGGGGGTAAGTAGATATGGTCAAGGGGTTTCCTTCATATAATCATGATTGCTGCTCACGTCTCTATTGTTTCTGTGTTTTGTATCTGCTGGCATATTCAATGGCTTTTTCTTTATTACTGTGTGTGAGTGTATTTATCCTATAAACAACTTTTGGTGGACTGCTGACTTGGCTTCCATCTGTCCACAAGCTGCTTCCTGCACTATTAGCACAACTTCTTTGAGCTTTTAGATATGTTGCTTTTCTCCCTCACTACTCTGGTTATATGGATAATAATCCTCTCTTCTCTGTTTTAAAGGGAGTCTCCACACCGTGCTTTAGGTCCTTGGTGACTCAGTTCCTTTTTACCCAGACCATATAGACATTTCCTAGAAGGGTTAATTAATGGAGGATGAAGGGGAGGGGAAACAAAAATCTGTTGGGTGAGTTGAATCAGAGACATGTAGATACTGCTTCATCTTATCCCTATTATCACCCTCTGAGATTTATGCTGCACTGCACAATCTGATCCACTCTGTCAGATGTCTTCACTTGTGGGAAATTTCTCCTAATAAATTATTTATCTCTCCTCCTCCTCCTCCCATCAAATATATGCCTGTATATTGGAATCCCAAACATAGGCCAAAATCAATTTCTCTTCTGCAAGATTAGTGGTTTACTATATCAAGGGATATTGATGAGAACTTTGTTCAGTGGTCCTGAAGATTCCAAATAGTTCAAGAATCTCATCAAATACACAGAAAGCTTTTCTCACCCAACTATATAGAGGATTTCAATGCACAAACAAACAAAATGCTTAAATGTTCAAGCCAGCCTAATAGGGTTTAAATCAATCAAACAAATATTTACTTGTCACATATGATGAGACAGGCACTTTCTTAGGCACTAGTGATATTATAGTAAAAGACAGACAAGGTCTCTACCCCCCAAACGTTTATGTTTAAGAAGTCACATCTTTAGCCAACCCAAATGCATCTTTCAGAAAATGTCTAACTAGTTGACTTTATTGGTGGAATGACTGGTCAGAATATTAATCTATTGATTTTCTATTTAAATAGCCATCAATCTATTGCTACTTATTTTTTTTTTAAAGGAAGTTGTTACTATGAAGGAAAAATCAGGGAAATATTTACAGAGTCAGAAATGTAGAGGGAATATAATTATATATACATGTAGATAATTTATAAATTATTTGGCTCTTTGAAATATTATGGAAATGAACCCATTCACCAGAAAAAGTGAAAGAAATGCCAGATTTATTTGTCGTTCATATGACGTTTATTTCTAGAAAAAAAAATTGGTGAAACCATCTTCAATTCTTAATGTTATTATAAAATATTAATCCAAAACAGTATTAAGAAAGTTTAGTGTTAAATAAAAGTTTTTTTCTTTATATTTCTTTTCCTTCTCCTACTGAATCCCTTAACAAAAACTATAAAAATTTCTGATGATTTGATGACGAAAAATAGTAGGTGGTAACGATTCATCTCAAGCTCCAAATTCAAATATGCCATTACAGTCAATTCATATCAAATTTAGTTAACCCAATCTAGGATTTTCTCAGTCAAATGAATGAGTTCAACAAACTTGAATACAGGTTACTGTTTTTTGTCCACTAATCTCATGCCTTGTTCACACTGTTAACACTCATTTTTCCCATTTATTTCTTCATTAAGGCTGAACAGGAAATGGAAGCATCCCGTTTGTGTCTTAAAGTTGTGCAACATCTGACTTTCTGTTCCTCTCAAAAAAAAAAAAAAAAAAATAGGGAAAGTTATGTTAGGAAGCATAAATTCAGATTTGAGTCTAAATAAGTGACCTTGAACAAGTCACTTAATCTCTCTCATTTTAAGTCTTCTCATCTGTAGAGCAATAATAATAATAGAAAGTATTTTATAATGTTATTTTAAGTATTATCACTTCAAATAGTATCTGATACATAGAATGCATTTGTTACATTTATGCTTGACATATTGTTAAAGAGCATCATTAGGAAATGTAAAATGTATTTATATAATATTAACAATTATTACATTGATGAGTGAATATCACACTTTTTTACTGAGGAAGAATCTGACACCTAAAGATATTAAAATTCATGACCAGCATCATTCAAAGGGTGTCAAAGCCAAGATTTGAAGCCGAATTTTCTGAGACATCAAAGCATAAGCCACTCATCTCAGTTATTGTTATTACTGAATATGGTCCCTCAACAATAATTTGCAGATAAACAACCTCTGTTAAACTGCCATTTATTTGCATGTAAATATATTTTGTTTCCAGATATTTAAAACATTTTTAAATAGAATGATAAAAGCAGCAATCTCTGTGTAATGATAGAAACCCCTAAAAATAAAAAAGATAATTCTATTTTATAGGGACTGTGATTTACCAATTTAATGGGTGATTTAGTTTGTTATAAATATTCTAGGTGATTTATTTGTCTTATTTTTTTAGGAGGGAAAATAACCACCTTACAATGGTGTAAGGAAAATTTTCCTTATTATTGTTCAATCTCCATTCTGTGGCTAAAAAGGGGGCTTGCCACAGATGTAAGGTAATACATGAAAAAATATTTTTTCTTTCTCCTATAAATATTATGTTTCTCTTTCTCCCTCCCCCAACACACACATGCACACACACATGCATATCTATGCCCATTTATATGTAAATATATGCACATACCCACACACATATACATATACATACATGCATGAGTGTAATGCATGTGCACCTGGGTAAATATAATACCTGAAAACTGAAAATTTCCAAAAATCTCAAGGGAGAAACTTTTTATTTTTGTTTTTTGTATTGCATTAATTTTATAGTACACTTGCAGGTCTTTACTATGGCCATCCTATCCTTTGTTCATACACAAAAAACGTAAATACAAAAATATACACCTTTCCAATAGAATGTTCTTGAAGGAGGGCTTTACTTGAACCTGAGTTACAATCCTGTCCCTACTATGTTTTAGTGTTTGTATTGCTTACCCTCTTTTGGTTGTTTTTGTGCCTTATTTGTAAAGTAAATATAATGATATCAGTAAGTACCTTGTAGCATTTTGTGAGAATTCAATTAGTATGCATTAAGTTATTAGAACAAGAATGGACACATGATATTTGTTTCTTTCAGCTATACTTTTCACTTTCCCTAGATTTGTTACAGCTGTTATATGACTTCTGTATGTGCAAGTTCACTATCATCATTTCCACATCTTTGTGGGGTTTTTTTCTACCTACATTGTAGGAGAATTTCTCTTTTGATTACCCTGAATTCTTTTATTCCTTTTTAACTCTGTCATGAATATAAATTTCATTTATTTATTTACTTTTCCTTTGTCAAGTAGTATCAATTTTAATGCAGGTGCAATCCTTTCTTCTTCCTCCCATGATTCACTTTTTATCTCAGTGTGTTGTCATTTGTCTAATTTGGGTCTCATTTATTCTCAACTTCTTTTCCCTTGTATCTTTCTTATCAATGTTTCATATAACTTTACCTTCCCTTATGATGCTGCAAAAAAATGTTTCCTAATACCCATGTTGGTTGTCTTTGTTTGACCAGGAAATAAATTTTCTGATCAAATGTTTGCTAACAGACAACAGGCATGGATTTTTCCTTGGGCTGTCTCATTTCTACATAGGAGCTGAAAAACTAAAGAAACAAAACAAAACAATAAACAAAACTAAATGTCTTTTCAAGTTGGGGGTGGAGGACCAGTTCATTCACACCTTCTAGTTTACTTCCTGTGCCCTAGAAGTTATAGAGAAATTTTACTTATCTTGGATGGTTTAAGATTTGCTCCTGCTCCCACAATTTCCAATTATTATTTATAAAATGAGTAAAGTAAAATTTACAATATCCAACATGTCTTTTACCAAAACTTTTTTTTCTTTTCCCCCTTTAGAGCTTTATTTATGAAGTCTTCAACAAATGCTCCTTCCATCAGACTGTAAAGAGAATTACTTCAAATGGCCAAAGAATCATCTGTCATTTTCAAAAGGCAATATCTTTGCTGAAAAGAGATGATAACTAGAAATTTTAATTGACCGAAACCCTGATGTCTGAGACACTGAGTAAATTTCTAAGAATCTTTCAATTTTCCTGAGGTTAGAAGGTTTGGTGCTGTTTCATACACAGCATGATAAACCTAAACCACTAACCAATGTTCTCACTGTAGCACAGTAGGCTTTGTATTATATGGCCATTCCCCTCCTGTTAGAAACAGATTTATTATTAGTTTCATTGTTATAAATTACAGGATTATATTTTTATTAATTTTTATTCTAGATATTTCAGTGAGAAACTGAATAAGCTCTATTAGCAACCATATCCCATGTTGATATATCTCTCAGAAGTACTTCAGAGTTCTGTGGCTACTGGATCATATAACAGACTCATGCAAATATTTTTCTCAGCAATTATTTTATTTTGAATAAGTAATATTTCTGACAATGTGTTTTGCCCATCTGGAAATGAATTATTTAAGTATGCTAATAATAAATGAAAATGGTAAAATATTTCATAAAAGTTATTTGATTTGATATTTAACTTACTAGAAAAATGAAAACATTTGCTCCTTAAAATTTATTCACTTTTTCATTTTGTAAACTTCCAAAATAAGTTTTGAGATTTGGATTTCTCTTGCTTTTCTTGAGTCATAATAATTCTTCAGAATGTGAAAAATCTCATGGTCCACAAAGATTTCAGTTCTACAAAGTGATAAAGGCATGAAAAGTTGAAATAATGAAACATATGATTTGCAGCGAGTAAAAGACTTTTTTTAACCACTTTTTTTTTAAGATCACAACTACTATATTAAGGTGGAAAAACTCCTCAAGGACAAAAGAGAAGACTCTGATTCAATGCTCCAAAGCCATATATTTTTAATAAGTTCTATATAAATCCTAAGAAACTGTTTTATACATTAATAAATAAAGGTGTTTTCTTTAATAGAAACAATGCACTAGGGCTTTAGATGGTCTTTTTCTTGGAAGGTAGCTCTGAATTCTTAAATAACTTACCTTTCAGTCAAAGATAGCCATGGGATATACTCACAAATCAACACATTACATGCACCATGTAAAAGCCAAATTTGGTGTTTTATTCATTGAAAATCATGAAACTGTCATTAAGTTGCCTTAAAAGCTTTTCTAGAAACATAGTCCCTCATTGACTTACTAAAGAACAAGTGATATAAAGAACCGTACTTGAAAAGTGAACCACAAATTTATATAAAAACATCTTCATAACTTCCTAAATTTTCCATTGAGGACTACAATATTCCCAAAATATTTTGGAAATGTCACATAAAAATTTTTAGCTAAACTACATGCTACAAAGCTAAACTACAATACAGCAGCCACATTATTTCCAGAATAAACTGTTTTCCTTTTATTCCTCATGAGCTAAGCATTATGGTTGTAAAACTACACCTACGTAATATAAAATTTATTTTTGGGTGCAGCTCTACATGGTGATTTTAAGAAAATCATCTGTTCTCCCATATGGATCCCAGCTTTCTCTTGATATATGCTGTCAAGAATTGGTAGGACCAGGCTCTATCTCCCTGTTCTATCATAATTCCTAGCTATAAAAAGGCCATTAATAATCAGAAACATCATAAAAACTTAAGTCTAGGAATTATATTTCAATGCTTATAGTTTCCCCAAATCGTCACAAATATTTATCACAAAATTCTGTTGGTGAAAAATAAATGTGATGAGAGTAAGGTAACATGGGTCCCTTATTTATTTCTCTACTATTGTTGGCTTGTTTCCTGAATAAAAAAAAAGTCTAATGAGAAAATAATCAGTAATATTTACCCACAGACACACACTCACAAATAATATGTGGTACCAGTTGCAAAAAAAAATCAAGAGTTGATCTTCTTGGTCCTATAATCACTTGAATGATCGTGTTAATTAGTCTAATATAGCACAGTAAACACAAATTGTCCTGATGTAAGGCTGTAAGGCACACTTACGTTTGTGGTTATGGTATTTACAGTAGTATTAATATTTAATTGTTCTTTTCCGTTATTTGCCCAATTCCTTCTCACTACTTTCAGATACAGAGTAGGTCACTGAGTAAGATGGCGAACAAACATATTCATGAGAAATTTCCCCCCAAAAGTGATTCCCCCCCCCATTAGGTGAAAAGTTTCTAGATGTCAGGCAGCAGCAGCTCAGAGAAGTATCTCAGGGCCCAATTCTATAAAACGGGTGTGAGTTGGATGCCCCTTACACCCCAGCAATGTGATGCTTTGAGGAATAGTTGCGGCCATACTGAAAATGTATGATGAGTATGTAAGTATGTTAAGAACGCTTTCCACTCCAAGAGAAAGCCTTCATACCCTGCAATGGCCATGCTTGAAGTTGGAAAGGAAAAGGTATTAATGCAGGGTGAAAAACTCTTTGTGGGTAGTGTGCCTGAGCTTCAACAGATATGATAAGAGACCAAAGAGTACAGCATATGCGGGAGTGTTGACCTATGATTCATGTGTATCAGAATTGCCACTTGAATCAGATTTCTGGGGGAACATTCAGGGAATTTTTAACAAGAATTCCAAATAAACCTTGTGTATAATGAATTTTAAGACAAGTGAGTGGATTAGCTTTCACTGCTTCATGGACTTGAGCCCAGTGGGTTTGGGCAAACAGGGGAAAAGAAGCCTCAAAAGAAGCATATTTCCCGAATATAAGACTGATGAATATCTACTCGTTTGTTGCTTGGAAAATAAAACTTGAGGCTCCATGTATATGCTCAAGTGTGTGGAGCAAACCTAAGTAATTTGTATTCATTTATTATCATGAACATCTTCATCACTGCTCCACAAGGCTACCATTTAAAACACTTTTCAATCTTGACTTGAGAGGTGATACATACAGAGATATATGTCTACTCTCTCTTTCTCTCTCTCTCTCTCTATATATATACACACACATACATATATACACTCATACACAAACATATAGAAAGAGAACTGGAGATAATTAGATATAACTGGGGTTCTGTTTATACATTATATATACATAATGTATATGTTATATAATAGGTATATACATATTTATGCAAATGTATACATGCTTATATCTATTGAATATTAAATAGTCATAAGATGATATTGTATCAATATATACATATTTAATATGTGTACATAAAACATGTAAGTATGTATATATAAAATACATAATGTAGGCTAGGCTCAGTGACTCACGCCTGTAATCCCAGCACTTTGGGAGGCCGAGGCCGGCAGATCACGAGGTCAGGAAATCAAGACCATCCTGGCTAACACGGTGAAACCCCGTCTCTAGTAAAAATACAAAAAAAACTAGCCGGGCGTGGTGGCGGCGCCTGTAGTCCCAGTTACTCAGGAGGCTGAGGCAGGAGAATGGCGTGAACCCGGGAGGCGGAGCTTGCAGTGAGCTGAGTTCGCGCCACTGCACTCCAGCCTGGGAGATAGAGGGAGACTCCATTTCAAAAACAAAAACAAAAACAAAAACAAAAAAACATAATGTATAATGAGACATGTCGCCATATATATGTAAGATATATATGTAAGCCATATATATACACACACATACATATACAGTGAGAAACAGCGCTCCAATTATATAGATTCAATCCCTATCTCAAGGTGCAACCCAAATTTCAACTCCTCCGTGAAGCTATCAGCTAGAAGGAAATTTTCCCTCTTTTTAACTCTAGTAATGCACTATGTAAACCTTCCAGGCGGGTTTATAAGCTGTTACCAGAATTTATGCAACACAATGCATACTTAAAGTAAGCAAGACCCACCTGAAAATAAGCAATATACGGAAGTTGGACAAAGATTTGGACAAAAATGAAACCCATTCATGTCTCATTAACAAATTATATTAACTAAATATGAGTGAAATAACCAAAGGACAAGCAGACGCAATTGCCTAAGTGAGAAGTTTCAGGCTCTAGAACCAAGGACTTAGAAGAGACAAATTGGAGATGATAATGTAGGTCCGGTGTTCGTAACGTTTCTTTCCCAGTCTCAGAAAGGGCGGGCCAGAACTAGCATAGTTTTCAGATAAACTTATCTCAATTGTGTTGAACGCTGGACAAGGACAAGTTATTATTACTCGTTGGAATCTGGGACCAGGATTTCCATATGCTTGAGGTGCAAGGGAGAAGTCCCAGAGAGAGAAGCTATTCTGAGTCAGTTTATCAAGATTATAACTTTTTTGCCATTAAATTGTATAACATATTAATACTCTTAATTAGAGAAACATGGCATTGAAAGCTTCTTTCTAAATAGTTATTGCTAATTGAGAATCATTCAAAACTAAATCTCATCTTAAGACCTAGAATCAAGAGAACTGAGATGACAATTTGATAGCTAGAATTTGATAAGACAAAAACTTATCACTTTTATCTTTTCTCTTCATTACATTAAAATTATGATTTCCTTCTGATTAAACTCCCTTCATACTGTCCTCAAGGTATTTCATACTATGCATTTCACAACAAATATACTCAAAAATATTTTAAAGTTAATGATTAAAAACAATGTTTTATGAAATAAATATCTTACAAAAATCCTCTAATTATACTGTAACCAAGTCACAGACAATGAAAGACGTGTACTACTATTCCTAATCATGCCTTATTCAGTTAGAATAAAAAAGTAATTTTTATTTTTTATTTTTTTTTTATTTTTTTTTATTATACTTTAAGTTCTAGGGTACATGTGCATAACGTGCAGGTTTGTTACATATGTATACTTGTCTTATTTTATAAAATATCATGACTATTGAATATGCAATATTATTTATTGAATATAAAATATTATGACTATTGAATATGCAGTAGATATAAAAAATATACAATACATGTATATGGATATAATATTGGTATCCCTTCTATTAGAGAACCATGACATTTTCAATTTAACATATTACAATTTTTTGATCATTTTATTAGCTTTCTATAAGTTATTGCCTGCTTTATTATGAAAACAAAGTAAAAACTTTTTTTAAAATATGGGATGGGTAGTGACTTCTATAAAGAGAAAAGTTGTATTTCCTTCTATATAATTTATTTTGTTAATATTAGTTATCCAACATCAATAAAAAAGCAGATAATATTTAATGTATAGAGGAGAGTATGTTCAAAAGCTCTTATGTGAGTCAATTATTTAGAACTTAGGAAACTTAAAATTATAGAAATGATTATTATATACTGGTGTTGACTATCAAAATGTTATTAATGTGAAAAATATATCAATAGTATAAATTCAACTATACCTCCCTGAATAAATTTATAAAACTATCTCCATGGGAATGGATAAAGGAGGAATTTGATGATCCTACCTTAAATGTTATCTTCCCACCCAATTCCCATCTCAGGTGGCAGTATTCCTGGCAGCATCAATAGACAGAAATTCATCTTTTGTGTTAAATACTTCTGGTAGCCAATGGTTTATTAACTCTTATTTTCATAGCAAAAAAAAAAAAATGGTTTTCTGTATATCTATACACACCTGCAAAAGAAATCTTTGTTTCAGTCTCTGACATATGTTTTACAAAAATTACTTGATAATTAATTTTCAATTATTTACAAAACCCTATAAGGACAGAAACAATGGTAGTTGTATATATAACTGACTATAAACATAGCTCTTAACATATTGCCTAGCAGGTAATACATACTCAGTAAGTGCAAATTGAATGTATACATGCTCGATTCAATTAATAAGTAAATGAATGAAAAATCTAGGGGAATAATTAAAATCACTTTGACAGAAAGTTAACTGTTATTTAATCAGAAATGTATTTACTAGTTTCCTTAAGTCAATAAATTTGTTAATTGCCTGTTATGAGTGAATAAAATGAACCATAGAGAGAACGCTGTACCCCTTAGCAAACACAAAATTAAGAAGTCATATTTTCTGAAAGAATGCTGTATGTTGAGTGTCATTTCCTTTGAAATATTTGTTACCTTCCTGACTCATATACATTGCAGATATTTCATTGACTTTCAAGCTTATTAGTGCTTCAACTATGTTGTAAAATGGAGGGAAAGAGTCTCATGTGTTTTCTAACTGACTACACTTCGCATACCCATCTTCTAAAAGCATACTGATAATGTTTCATTTTAGATTGAATACTGCCACAGTGGACACAATGGACACAGCAGCATTGTTTCTGAATCAGCAGTAACAGTGTTGCCATTAGTGTGACAAGCGCTAAAGCAATTAGTTTTAAACTTGATGAAATAGCTGTTCCATCCATTTACTAGATCATGTTGATACATTTCTACATCCTTTTATGTGTTTGCAATGGCAGATGCCCTGTGTGTTAGCCCTAGTGTTCCTGTCTGGCACCCTGACTTGTAATCATGCACGCAAAGAATGTGTTATAGCCTTAAGGGACTGATTATCTCTATTGTGACATCCCTCTATTGTACTGTATATTTGTTTCAACTGCAAGTAAATTCCTGAAATGCTTACTGTGGCACACAGTATGAGGGTCTGTTCAACCTTCCAAACTGCTAGTGATTACAAATGGGGAAAGGACGCCCCTTTAGAGGCATTAGGTTGTAATGCGGTCTTTATGTGCTTACCTATGAAAACACAGATGGAGTTGCCCAAACTAACATGTCAAATGACAGCTCCTGGAAAGTTTATGCTGACTGTGTAGTGAAGGAAAGTTATCTTCAATGATTAGGACTGTATATTAAAATAGAAAGGAATAATTGTATACACCACAAATGAAATATGGTCTGGTTAGCTAAAAATAGACACTGCTTTGATATTTTTGCTGTTAGAAATTTAGATGTTAGTCTTTTATTTATGTTTTAAGTACTCTGTATGTGTGATATATATAGCTAAGACCTCTACCATCTGTTGATGGCATTAAACATCATGAATGAATTCTTCCTTCTTACAAATATGTCTTTCTTTGAATTTAAAATATTATTGCTGTATTTGAATTCTTGACAATAGGAAGAAAAATAAGCAAACTTACTCTAATTAAAATATATCCTTTGGTTAATCTAATCTTATTTAAACTTGACCAGATGTTTTTAAAGTTATACGTAATTATCTTTGAATGAAAATGCGGTACTTTTCATTACTAGACAGAGCCTGAACCTGATTGTCTTCTAATTAACCTGATTACCTACCTTTGGGAAAGCTGGGCCATACTTATCTGGTTTCACAATAAAGTTGGGATTGACTTAGAGTATCAACGTATGAAAGACTAGCACTTTGTTAAAGATCTGAAAAAAATAAAGTATTGAATGGATACAACTACATTGGTGCTCATATTTTGGAGCGAATAACTCGGCCAAATTAAGGGGGCAGATAAATCATTAACAGTTGTAAAATTCTGTTATGTTTGTGAAATAAAAGACTATCATTTTAAATTTATTCACCTGGGCATCAGTGTGTATCATATATTTGAAATCATCCATGGGCTATAAATATTTTATAAAATATTTTAAGAACACAGGAATATTTATGTATAAAAGCATCTTTTGACTGAATAAATGTTTTCACTTAATGAGAAAATGCATTGGCACCATTTCTGGAAACCGCCTACTTTTCTTCAATTCTCCTGCTGTTCCTACACTTCAATATTTTCTTTGTAGGCACTAATTTGTATGCCAGTGTGGTATTGGATTGACAGGTAAATTACCCTTTAAAAACATTAAGAATATTCACCAGATAAACTATTATACTAACGTAAATCACAGAGCTCAGTTTTTCTGACCTTAGTCATGAAAAATATTATTTTTAAATCTACAGTGGAAATGAGCATAAATTATAACATCATTTAAAAAAAGAGATTCCCGGCCGGGCGCGGTGGCTCAAGCCTGTAATCCCAGCACTTTGGGAGGCCGAGACGGGCGGATCACGAGGTCAGGAGATCGAGACCATCCTGGCTAACACGGTGAAACCCCGTCTCTACTAAAAATACAAAAACTAGCCGGGCGAGGTGGCGGGCGCCTGTAGTCCCAGCTACTCGGGAGGCTGAGGCAGGAGAATGGCGTAAACCCGGGAGGCGGAGCTTGCAGTGAGCTGAGATCCGGCCACTGCACTCCAGTCCGGGCGACAGAGCGAGACTCCGCCTCAAAAAAAAAAAAGAGATTCCCCTCCCCTATGAAACAATACATGAGAAAGCCAAACTCTGAAAAAGAAAATAACTAAGCTCTGATTCTCCCCTTTTGAAATCAGTAAACACAACCTCAAATTAACTGCAAAATCTTTGTAGATGACCCAGGCAATAAAATATACACCAACTGTTACCTTTGATCTTCCAAAAAGCTCTATTTGTGGATTTGGCTGTGGTGTGTGCCAAATAAAATTTGGGGTTTGTACTAGATTTTCTTTCCCTTGTAACATGTTTTATTGTAATTCCAAAAAAGATTCACAACCATGTCTTCTTAAAGAAAGCATTAGACTGGCAATTGGAAAGTAATAAATTAGATTACAGGGGTACTTCAATTTGGTCACAAATAGAAAACTTGAAACTTTCTTTTGAAGTTTCCATTTAATTTCTGTAAAATTTCTGTTCTGTGAATTAGTGAAGTAAAGTTGTGATAATTCTCCAGAGTTACAGTCCTACATAGTTATATTTCTATAAAGTTATAGTTACATTTATATTTACATAAAAGTATTTATATAAATTTCAAAAATACTATTTATAATAATTATGTTAATTCGATATTTTTAATACTTGCTAGGTGCCCTAACATATATTAAGTAACAACAAAATAATGTGTTAAGTAAAATATCATTCTCACTTTATTATACAGAAATCTAGGGCTCAGCTAAGGTGCAAAAACAAGGTAATGTAAATTTTGGACGTTTTGTATTCTACAAATAATTAACTATTTATATATTGGCTAAAATGTAATGCTGTGTCTACTAATGATAAATCCTATACCAGGTAAGCCATTTACAGTTAAAAAGAGATATCCATTCTAAAACCTTTAATTTAAAATGTACACATATCTATATTCGCTTATTTAATACTTTTACATAGTCCCTTCATAATCATTTATCATCTTTCACTTCTATCTTCCTAAATGTAATTTAGTATAAAGAAAAAAATTAAAGAAGATTGATTTTAACACAGTAAAAACACATCTTACTTACCTATGAATTCCCTCAAGTGTATTTCCAAAATATGTGAGTAAACATGAATACAGAACCATATTATATATATATTATGTTCATAATACCATTTTACTTAAAGTAGACGTATATCAAGTATATGTCAGATACAATGACCTTGACCCTATTTCTAACAAGAAAAGTGGACACAATCATTTCATCTCCCATATAATTTTGTTTAATCTCTGTTAAATATGGACAATAATTAATTCAATTTTTATTATAGCAATATTATCAAAACACTGTTTTTAAATATCAACTGTTGTTTATATGTTAATTTTTTATACTTACAAAAATTCTAATTAGTTTTACTCAAAAATTATTGCTCTACATTTTATTTAGAAAGCTAATTTTTGTGGAAAGTGTAGAACTAGAGTGTAAAATCATTTAAATATTAAAAGTGTAATATATTGTTTCATTTTACAACTCTTGAAGATGCAAATTTATACGAATCTGTATAGCAATTAACTTTCATAAGAACATTATTTTTATTCACACTACAGTGATAAATTGTGTCCAGGTAATATCGATGTGAAAATATTCACGGACTAGTGCTAATTGTTTTAGAACATTGCTTATGCTTTTTGGATGTGACCATGTTAATATATACAACCAGCCCCAACTCCTATCACAAAAGGGTAGTCTCTGAAAAGTACCTCAGGAGTTCATTTGGGACCTCTGAAATAGTATATCCCCGGAATAAAAACACACTAGAATTATAGCAGCCCTCACAAGGACTGAAACCCAGTTTTAAGCACCGTAATTTCTTATTTGATTAAGGTGATATACCTCTAGAACAGCAGCCTGCCTAGGTTACAAAAGTAATTTCTTTCTGGAGAGAAGTCAAAAACATCCAAAAGCTCTAATTTTTTGATAATTTGTCATACACAGAATCATATAATTAATACAAAAAATGATCAAATAAAAAATAAGAAAAATAGAAAAAAGTCAGTATAAACAGAATTAGAAGAAATATAGATATCAAACAGAGGTTTTAAATTGGCTATACTTAATATGTTTAAGAATATAAGTGACAACATATAGAACTCTGGAAAATAGCAAGAATTTTTTTTAACAGTCAAGTAGAAGTTTTAAAAATAAAAGTCTACATACAATGAATACAATTTGGAATTCATTCATGGCATTACCATTAGATTAGACCCAGCTAAGTTAGTGGATTACAAATAGTTAAAAAATGTTCAGAAAGAAAAATAGAGACATAAAAGGACAGACAAAATCCCAAGAAGTATGCAATGAAAACAGTGCTACTTGGTAAAACATTCCAATATACATTTAATCAGAGTCCTGAACATATAAAATTAGAAAATTACAAAGTAATATTTGATATAATAACAGTAAAATATAGTAAAAATAAAAATTGAAGACAGTCATCAAATCACAAAGTCAAAAAATTGCAAAATACGAATGATAAATACAGAAGAAAACACAACTGGACATTTCATAGTGAAACAAAGAGAAAAAAATAAATAAATAAAACTGACAGGCAGGAGATAATAGTATTGCATATTCAAGGTACCTATGGAGTACAACTGTCACCTAGAATTCTATATCCATCCAAAATTTGCATCAAAGCAGATAGCAGATCTTTTCTTGCCTCTGCCGGGGAGACAGATACAGCTGTTCATTTCAATATCGGAGCAGATAAGACAGCACCAGAGTAATTAAAGCAGCAAATGTCACAGCCAAACTTGTCTCTAGGCATTGTTTCTGTTCAGTACATTGACAGAGGGAGGGGCCAGACAGGGTACTAAAAACCGCTTGTGTGCACCTCTCTCATGAAGAGGAAATAGAAGAGCTAGTGAACACGGACTTGGCAAGAAACCACATCAAGATCCATCAAGGCAGCAGTGGAACAGAGAGAGCAGAGAGGAGCCAAGCTGGGCACTGGCCTATCTGGACTCAGTGGGGAGCCAGGAGACTCTCTCCAACACATGAAAGGGTGAATGAGTGAGATCTTCTCTACAGGGACAAATGTAGGACTGAGAATGGGAGAAACCCCCAGCCACACACCTTACCCCACTCACCGAGCTCCTAAGCTGAGGCAAAGAGCCACTCAGATGTTTTGTGGGGGTGACTCTCAAGTCTAAGGGGAGCTCTATATGCTTTGGATTCCAGAGTAGACAAGCACCAGCGCCATAGCCCTAGGAGAGGCGGCAGTCAAGGTGCCTGGGAGAAGTGTGATTCTTCCACCCAACTTCACCAGACAGGGCTTGGCACCAGCTTCCAGCCCAGTGGAGCCTCTTCTGCCTGACCTCAGCCTCCTGTTGTCCTAGGAAGCATCCAGATGGCACAGTGGGCCACCTCACCCACCCCTGCCACTGGTAGCCATGTAGGCAGAGCCTGCTAGAGTTTCTGGCTCAGTGGTCTGACTTCTGTGTGATCTCAGCAGGCAGGTGCAGCCTCTCCTTGTCCTGGAAAATACCTGGATGACAAGATGGGCAATCCCACCCACTCTCACCACTAGCAGTCAGGTGGGCAAGACCTGCTAGAGCTTCCAGTCCAGCGATCCTTCTTCTATGTGGACTCTGCTAGCAGGCACAGCCTCTTGTCCCAGGAAGAACCTGGGCAGCATGGTGGGTGACACCACCCACCTCTGACTGCTATTAGTCAGGCAGGCAATGCCTGTTAGAACTTCCTTCCCAGTGGCTCTGCTTCTGCTTGAATTTGCTGAGGGGTGTAGGGTCTTGCTGTCCCATAAACACCCAGACAGGGTTGGAAACACCACCACACCTTTCCTTTTATAGCCAGATGAGCCACCCTCACTAAAGCTTCTAACCCAGTGGTCTCACTTCTGTCTGAACTCTGTGGACTGGTGCAACTCTGCGTTCCTGCAGGAAGCACCTAGACAGCAGATTAGGGCTGACCAGGTAAGGATACAGCCTGTCTGCCAACTGTGACCCCTGCCAGAGGGAGCCCCATGGACTAGGACACCCAACAAAAGAAACATGAGTACAGAAACAGCAATTGGAGGGGGCCCTTTGAAGACTCAGGAATGGACTAACACTGAGGCCAGTTTACAGAACTCATCTTATACCACAATGAAACCCCCAAGGGCATCAAAGAAGACAAAAACCAAAAAAAAAAAAATACAATTTTTTTGGAACCACAAATTCAAAGATTGAAGGAATGACAAGTCACACAGATGATGAAAAACCAAGTACAAGAACTTGAGCAATTCAAAAAGCCAGAGTGCCTTGCACCTGCTAACGACTGCACTACTTCACCAGTAATTGTTCTTAACCAGGGTGAAATGTTTGAAATGTTCTATATAGAATTCAGAATATGAATAAGAAAGAACATCATTGACATTCAGGAGAATGTTGAAACCCAATCCAAGGAATCTCAGGAATAAAATAAAACAATACAGGAGATAGAAGACAAAATGGCCATTTTAAGAAAGAAACAAGCTGAAGTGATAAAGCTGAACTACTTACTTCAAGAATTTTATAATGCAATTGCAAGTATTAACAGCAGAATCGACCAAGCTCAGGAAAGAATCTCAGAGCTCCAAGGCCAGTTCACCAAAATAATTGAGTCAGTCAAAAATAAAGAAAAAACAACAACAAAAAAGAATAAAACTCTGAGAAATGTGAGATTACATAAAGGAAGCAAATCTGTGATTCAGTGGTGCCCCTGAAAGAGATAGAGAGAAAGCAAGAAAGTTGGAAAACATTTTTAGGTAATATCCATGAAAATTTCCCCAACTTTGCTGAAGAGGGCAACATTCAAATCTAGGAAATGCAGAGAACCCCCACGAGATGATCATCTCTAAGACGTAGTACCACATAAACCAACCCCAAAGCTAGCAGAAGACAAGAAATCATCGAAGTCAGAGCTGAACAGAATGAAACTGAGATGTGAAATAACATACAAAAATCAATGGATCCTGAAGTTTGTTCTTTGAAAGGATAAAGAAGATCGATAGACCACTAGCTAGATTAATAAAGAAAAAAAGAAGATGCAAATAAGCACTATCAAAAAGGACAATGGAGACATTACCAATAATGTCACAGAAATGCACAAAATCCTCAGATACTACTGTGAACACCTCCGTGCACACAAACTAGAAAAGTCAGAAAAAAATCAGCAAATTCCTGGAAACACACAACATCCCAAGTTTGAACCATAAAGAAATTGAAACCCTGAACAGACCAATAACAAGTTCTAAAATTGAATTAGTAATAAAAAACCTATCAACCAGAAAAAGCCCAGGACCTGATGGATTCACAGACAAATTCTATCATATACATCAAGAAGAGCTGGTGCCATTTCAACTGAAACTATTCCAAAAAAAAAAAAAAAAAAACAATGAGGAGGAAAGACTACTCCCTAACTCATTGTATGAGGCCAGTATTATCCTTATACTAAAACCTGGCAGAGACACAACAACAACAAAAAACTTCCAGCCAATATCCTTGATGAAAATAGATGCAAAACTACTCAACCAAACACTAGCAAACCAAATCCAGCAGCACATAAAAAAGCTAATTCACCAGGAACAAGTCAATTTTCTCCTTGGGATACAAGGCACGTTCAACATAGGCAAATCAATAAATGTGATTAACCACATACACAGAACTAAAATTTAAAAAAAATTTAAAAACCCTGCATAATCATCTCAATAGGTGTAGAAAAGGCTTTTGATAAAATTCAACATCCCTTCATGTTAAAAACACTCAAAACTCTAGGCATTGAAGAAACACAATTCAAAATAATAAGAGCCATCTATGCCAAACCCACAGCCAACATCAGCCTGAATGGGCAAAAACTGGAAGCATTTCTCTTGAAAAGAAGAACAAGACAAGGATGTCCTCTCACACCACTCCTATTCAACATAGTACTGGAAGTCTGAGCCAGAGCAATTAGGTAAGAGAAAGAAATAAAAGGCATTCAAACAGAAAGAGGGGAAGTCAAACTATCCCTGTTTGGAAACAATATGATTCTATGTCTAGGAAACGCCATATTCTCTGACCAAAAGAGCCACAAAAAGAATAAAATACCACGAATATAGATAACCAGGGAGGTAAAATATCTCCACAATGAGGATTACAAAATACTGCTCAGGTCAGATACAGTGGCTCACGCCTGTAATCCCAGAACTTTGGGAGGCCAAGGCAGGCAGGCAGATCATGAGGTCGGGAGATTGAGACCATCCTGGCTAACATGGTGAAATCCCATCTTTACTAAAAATACAAAAAAATTAGCCAGGCATAATGGCATGCACTTGTAGTCACAGCTACTCGGGAGGCTGAGGCAGGAGAATCACTTGAACCTGGGAGGCGGAGGTTGCAGTGAGCTGACATCACACCACTGCACTCCAGCCTGGTGACAGAGTGAGACTCCATCCCCCCACCACTCGCAAACAAATAAATTAATTAATTAAATTAAATTAAAAATACCCTTCGAAGATATCAAAGATAACACAGAGAAATGGAACAACATTTCATGTTCCTGGATAAAAAGAATTAACATGGTTAAAATGACCATACTACCAAGAGCAATTTATAGATTCAATGTCATTCCTATCAAACTACCAATGACGTTCTTCACAGAATTACAAAAACAATTTTAAAATTCATATGGTACTCAAAAAGAGCTCTAATAGCCAAGGCAATCCTAAGCAAAAAGAGCAAAGCTGGAGGCATTATGCTACCCAACTTCAAACTGTACTACAAGGCTGCAATACCCACACAGCATGGTACTGGCATGAAAATAGTCACATAGAACAAAGGAACAGAACAGAGGTCCCAGAAATAAAGCTGCCCACTTACAACCATATAATCTTTGACAAAGTCAACAAAAAATATCAAGGGAGAAAGGACTCCCTATTCATGAATGGTGCTGGGATAGCTGGATAGTCATATACAGAAGATTGAAGCTAAACCCCTTCTTTATACCATATACAAAAATGAACTTAAAATGGATTAAAGACTAAAATGTAAGACCTAAAATTATAAAAACTCTGGAAATGTACCTAGGAAATGCCATTCTGGACATAGGCCCTGGCAAAAATTCATGATGAAGACACCAAAAGCAATTGCAACAAAAACAAAAATTGACAAATGGGACCTTATTACACTAGAGTTTCTGCACAGCAAGATAAACTATCAACAGAGTAAACTGACAACCTACAGAATGGGAGAAAATATTTGCAAACTATACATCTGACAAGGTCTAATATGCAGACTCTATAAGAAACTTAAAAAAGAAGCAAAAAACAAACAACTTTACTAAAAAATGAGCAAAGGACATGAAGAGACACTTTTCAAAAGAAGACATATATGCGGCCAACAAGCATATTAAAAAAATGCTCAATATCACTAATAACTAGGGAAATGCAAGTCAATACCCTAATGAGATAGCATCTCACACCAGTCAGGATGATTATTATTCAAAAGTCAAAAAATAGCAGATGCTGGCGAAGTTGCAGAGAAAAGGGAATGATTATACACTGCTGGTGGGGAGGTAAATAAGTTCAACCATCGTGGAAAGCATGGTGGTGATTTCTCAAAGAACTTAAATCAGAATTATTATAACCAATAATACCATTATTAGGTATACAAGCAAAGGAATATAACTTATCTTACCATAAAGACACATACACACATTTGTTCATTACAACACTATTCACAATAGCAAATTCATGAAATTAACCTAAATGCCCATCAACAGTAGACTGGATAAAGAAAATGTAGTACATTTACACCATGGAATGCTATGCAGTCATAAGAAGGAATGAGAGCATATCATTTGCAACAACATATATGGAGCTGGAGACCATAATCCTAAGCAAACTAGTACAAGAACAGAAAACAAAATACTGCATGTTCTCATTCATAAGTGAGAGCTAAACATTGAGTATACATGGAAACAAAGTGACAACAAAAGTCACCAGGACCAGCATGAGGGTAGAAGGTGGGAGGAGGGAGAGAATAAAAAAACTACCTATTTGGTACTATGCTTGTTTCCTGGGTGACAAAATACTCTGTGTACCAAACCTCCATGACACACAATTTAACTATATAGCAAACCTGCACATGTACCCCTGAACCTAAAATAAAAGGTTAAAAAAAAAAAAAAAGCAAAAGAAAGTGGCAAATGACTTCAGAAGGTGCTTCAAAAATGTTTCCCATTCTTTTGGTCATACCATTCATATCATTTGTCGAATGTGTGATAGAATTTTTATTATATTAGCAAACATTCTTTATAATTCCATGGTAACCTTATATTAAGGAACCACAGCAATTGAAAACATCATATATTTTCTTGCCATATTAATGCTGAAGGGATCTATGGAAACCAAGTAAACCAAAATAAGAGCTTTGGGTTCATCAGGCTTTGCTTCAGAGACACATTTGACAAATTCATGGTTCAGCAAAATGCTTCTGCACTTCTGGAATCTAAATTTTCTGGATATGTTAATATTTTAGAAATTTAATATTTGAGAAATCTAATTTCTTTGTAAATATAGTGGCCCTAAATGATGGCTACTTTCTAGTGGATTTGGGAAGAATATACAAAATTGTAAACAAAGGTTTTTAGCATCATGATTGGCATGGAATAAGAACTCAATAAATGTTAATTCTTTTTCTCCAGTTCACTGAGAATAATTCCAATGCACAGAGAGTTATAGAAAACAATGGAAAGTGAGTTTAAAATAATTGTAATGTCTTTTGAAATTTGGCTTGGCTTATATTTTAAGATATAAATTATTAAAGTCACCAAAGAGCAAAATGAATAGATTTTCAGACAAACGAAAGATCTTTTAGTATATATATTCAATTTTAAGAAGTTAAAAATGCATGTTTTAAATTACAGCATATCCCTTAGAAAATAGTAAAGTAATGCATAATAATGAGCTTCTGAGAAGAAAAATAAGTTAATAAATACTGGATTCATCCAAAAAAAGTAATAGAGAAAAATTTGTATGAAATAGAAGAAAAATAGAAAAACAAATAAGAATATAGTACATTTAAATACATACATGCACACACACACACACACACACATATATATATATCAATAATTAAATTTAATGAAAACAGTGTAAATAGAACATTTAAATGGTAAAGTGTGGCAGACTGGTTAAAATAATAAAATCCAACTATATACGTGTAGGAGACATATGCTAAATATATGTACAAAATATTTGAAAGTAAAATTTTCAAAATATATATTATTTCAAAGCTAATCAAACAAACTAAAACATCTTGGTGCATATTTACTAGTATATATTAAGTATATATTATATTATGTTATTCAATATTATATTCACACAAAATAACAGTTATTGCATAGCAAAATTATTACTTATAATGAGGTTCATTTAATAATCATAGAAATGTCACTCTACCATGAAGACATAAGAAATTCCAAGTAAGTAAGCAATCATTTCATTGTTATTCTTTGCCATGTAACAAAACCACTTCAATAGTTAGTGACTTTAAATAATAATTTATTGGCTGGGCACGGTGGCTCATGCCTGTAATCCCAGCACTTTGGGAGGCTGAGAAGGGCGGATCACAAGGTCAGGAGATCGAGACCATCCTGGCTAATGAGGTGAAACCTTACCTCTACCAAAAATACAAAAAATTAGCCGGGCGTGGTGGTGGGTGCCTGTAGTGCCAGCTACTCGGGAGGTTGAGGCAGGAATATGGTGTGAACACGGGAGGCAGAGCTTGCAGTTAGCCGAGATCCTGTGGCACCACTGCACTCCAGCCTGGGCAACAGAGTGAGATTCCATCTCAAATAATAATAATAATATTAATAATAATAATAATTTATTATTTTTCATGATTCTGAAGGTTGAGCTCAACTAAGTGGTTTGCACTCAGGGTCTCCTATACATGATCTGCAATCAGATGGCAGCTAGTGATAAAGACATCTGACAGCTCAACTGAATTGGATGTCCCAAGTGGCTCATTTGCAAGACTGGCAATTATTCTGGCTACTTCCTTGAAGTGTAGGTAAGTTTGTACACTAGAGGATTTGCACATGGCCTTAACTAAGGTCTTGGCCGTCTTACATGACAGTGGCTGGGTGAATGTTCCATGATTTTCAGGTACATGCTGAAAAGCTTCTTAAGATCAGTCTTGGAAATCCCAGAGCATCACTTCCATGGCATTGTACTAGTCAAGCAAGTCACTAAAGCAAGATCAGGGTCAAGAAGAGATAGACTAGAGTCCTCCTCTTGATAGGAGAAAAATCTGATGTGTAGAGGGAAGGAAGATATTGATTGTGGTGTCTTTGGCTACTCTCCCCAATAGAACTTAACAACATAGATTCAAACTATATTCATAAAAACTGATCAAAATATAATGAAAAATAGACAATCATAATCACATTATAATCCATGATGAAAACAGAAATATTTTTTTTCCTTTCAAGATGAAACAAGTAACCATTCTATCCAACATTTTACTGAAAATATCTAATGAAGTAAGATAAGAACAAAACATAAAATAAGCAAGAATTAGAAGGGATGAAATAAAATATCCATGATTTATATAAGAAAATTTTATGTACATAGAGACTCTAAACTATTCTACAATAGACTATTACAATAATGCAGTGTGTATAGCTCATTCACTTGATACAAAAAAATCTGAATTTTGTCACTGTTTTGTTATAAGTAAAAATTAAGTGAAAAATTCTACCATTTACAATAGCATCAAAAAAATTAAATACTCTGTAATAAATCAAATGAAACAAGAGTGAACCCTACGCAAATACAATGTGTAACACATAAAATATTGAAAGAAATTTAAATCAATCTAAATAAACAAGATATTTTCCATGTTCATGAATTGAATAACTCATATTGTTAGGACATTAGTCTTCCCAGTTATTTGTAAATTTAGTGAGCTTCCAATCAAGTTATTAGTAGGTTTTGTTATAGAGATCAACCGGATCATGTTATAATTCATGTGGAAGTACATATACATTTTGCTCAATATTGGCCAAAATAATTTTAGAAATCAAAATTAAAATTGAGATTTTATACTATTGACTCTCATTTTATTATAAAATATATTAATTAAAACAATAATTATTGTATATAAAGATATGTAGACCAATATAACTGAAAACAGTGTTCAAAAACAGATGAATATGGAACCTTGATTTTATGAGAAAACTAGCATTATTGAGAAATAGAAAAAGAATAAGTCTTTTTAAAAATTGGCCAGTATCACTATGGAAAAAAATTAGTTTTCATTTTTGAAGGAAAGCATACAATGAAATCTATACAGGTAGACTATAGACCTAAAATTTAAAGTTAAAAAAAGAAAGCTTTGAAGAAAAAACATAGGAGAATATATTTATTACCTGAATTTTTTAAATGCTCCTTAATCCTTATATATAAAGAACTAACTAGAATATGAAATATGTTAAAATTGAACTAATAAAAATTCCTGTACAAAAAAGGCACCATTCATGGCCGGGTGTGGTGGCTCGCATCTGTAATCCCAGCTTTTTGAGTGGCGGAGGCGGGTGGTTCACAAGATCAAGAAATGCAGATCATCCTGGCCAACATGGTGAAACCACATCTCTACTGAAAATACAAAAAAATTAGCCGGGCCTGGTGGCATGCACCTGTAGTCCCAGCTACTCAGGAGGCTGAGGCAGGAGAATCCCTTCAACCCAGGAGGTAGAGGTTGCAGTGAGCTGAGATCGTGCCACTGCACTC
>NW_012114544.1:7295011-7316375 GCF_000951035.1 Colobus angolensis palliatus | reverse complement strand
GATCAAGACCATCCTGGCTAACACAGTGAAACCCCATCTCTACTAAAAATACAAAAAAATTAGCCGGGCATGGTAGCAGGCACCTGTAGTCCCAGCTACTCAGGAGGCTGAGGCAGGAGAATCCCTTCAACCCAGGAGGTAGAGGTTGCAGTGAGCTGAGATCGTGCCACTGCACTCCAGCCTGGTGACAGAGCAAGACTCTCAAAAAAAAAAAAAAAAAAAAAGGCACCATTCTGATAACAAAAAGGTAAATTATATAATAGAAGAAGATCTTTGAAATATATTTTTTAAAATTGTATCACAATATATTTATCAAAATCCAGTAAATCAAAAATAAAATACACAGTCAAATAACAAGATAATTGACAAAAGGCTTAAACAAGTGTTTCACAAAATGTAAGAGCTAAATAACCAATAAATATTGGAAACTTGTTCAGTGTACATAAGAACAGTGCAACTTAAAACCACACATGTGTACATATAAACACACACGAATAGAAAAGCAAATGAAAACACCACCACAAAAACAAAAGCCTACAAATCCTGTGGAAGATGTGGAGCGAAGGGAACTCATGTATTGCTGGTAAGAGTGCGACTGGGTGTAGGCATTTTGGAAAACAGATAGTACCTACTGAGGCAGAATGAACTTAAAAACCATGCATATATGTGTCTAAGAATGTTTGAGGCAGAACAATGCTAATCGTGCAAAATGCGAAATAACCCAAATATCCATCTGCACTAGGATTGATGAATTGCAGTATATTCCCACCGTAATTACTGTGAAGAATTAAAATGAATGAACTAGTTTCATATGAAACATGGAAAAATATGGGCAAAACAAATTTAGATAGTTAGAGACACACAATAGTACATACTATATATGTATGGTTCCACTTAAATAAAGTTCAAGAATATGCTAAACTTAAATAAAGTTCAGGAATATGCTAAACTTAAAAGTCAGGACAGTGTTAACCTTTCTTAAGTATGGGAATGATTGATGAGGAGGGCAAATCAGGGTCTTCTGTGTGAAATAATAGATGGGTATTGTTTTAAGTTGGTTGGTATTATGCTGTTGGTTACACAACAAAATAAAACTGATTCACCACATATTATGTTATGCCCTGACTCTTAAAATGGAACTGTCTTTAAGTCTATCCCTGGCTAAATGCAAAGATCCCATCTACAAGTCTGAAAGAACCACCATTATAAGGTGTGTTCAGAATATTGAATGCCAGGGATTTTATTTTCTTAACATTAATGTTCACTTCATTCTTGAGCAGTCTTTTTTTTTTGAAACGGAGTCTTGCTGTGTCACCCAGGTGGGAGTGCGTGCAGTGGTGCGATGTTATGATGTTAGCTCACTGCAACCTCCACCTCCCAGGTTCAAGTGCTTCTCCTGCCTCAGCCTCCTGAATAGCTGGGATTACAGGTGCCTGCCACCATGCCCAGCTAATTTTTGTAATTTTAGTAGAGATGGGGTTTCACCATGTTAGCCAGGCTGGTGTCAAACTCCTGACCTCAGGCAATCCACCCTCCTCAGCCTCCCAAAGTGCTGGGATTACAGATGTGAGTCACCACACCTGGCCCAAAAAGTCTTAATTAATGCAAATATTATCCTTCTGTTGAAAAGTAAACTCCGTAAGTTTTACTTATTTTTCCTAATTCTGCATTCCAGCAGCACACACGAAGAGACAGCTTTCTCCTATTAGGACATTCCCACATATGTGAGAAACAAAATGTTAAGTTTATTTTAAGTATTTATATCTCTATGGCTTCTGCATTCACATACAAAATTCAAGTTTAGCATTTCTGCTAATTTCCTTCGTTAAAATTTTCCAGAAAGAAAAAATTTTAGTGAATTCCTGCTAAGAAATGTCAGACCAAAAGATTAGTACTGCCCTAGGTTTGAAAAGTCAGTAGGTTTGTTAAAGAGGGAGGGAGAACGATTTCCTGAAGCAGTCTTCACCATCAGAAATGTCCTGTCTGGTTCCCAGAAACCCAAATCTTCAGACAGCTCACAAGGCAATATTTATAAATCTTTTATGACAGGGTCAAGGCTAGAGTATTGCAGTACAAGCTATCATGTCTGGAAATAACATATAGGCCCTGCTGAAAGGTATCATGGTTAGCCCAGTATACATTGTAAGAAAGCAGTATCACCTCCACTAGTATTTTCCAATCGCTACAGAAGAGCTTTGAGGATTATTATAATTGAATTCCACCTTTGTTAATAAATACCCTGGTGGGGCGCAATGGCTTGTGCCTGTAATCCCAGCACTTTGAGAGGCCAAGGTAGATGGATCACAAGGTCAGGAGATCAAGACCATCCTGGCTAACACAGTGAAACCCCATCTCTACTAAAAATACAAAAAAATTAGCCGGGCATGGTAGCAGGCACCTGTAGTCCCAGATATTTGGGAGGCTGAGGCAAGAGAACTCTGGAGGCAGAGCTTGCAGTAAGCCGAGATTGCGCCACTGAGCTCCAGCCTGGGTGATAGAGTGAGACTTTGTCTAAAAATAAATAATAAATAAATAAATAAATAAATACTCTGTAATTTACTGCATAATGACTCGTTGGAGTATGTTCAAATAATCCTCAGAGAAATTAAAAACCTGATCATATTTTTAATATTTTTAATCACAAAATGTCTAAATTGATGATTAAAAATCATATAGATAATCAATTTTCAAAGAAAATATTTTTATACTGATGCTTGAATAGTTTTTATAAAATCATGCAGTCTTGATCCCATATACATAAAGTAGATAAAGTGTATGTTTTAAAAGCATTGGGAAAAACATGTCTCAGAAGAACTTCCACTTCTGATATTAAGCAAATATGACACCATGAAAATTATTCTGATTCAAAATGCCAAAAACCCTGGATTGAAAATAACAAAGTTTTGTTTTTTGTTTTTTTTTTTGAAGCACAGCTGTAGTCATAAATTGGTTAAAAAAAAAAAAAAATCCTTTGAGCCCCAAAATGGAGAGGATACTGGAAGACAGAGTGATGAAGTGTAACTGAACTATAGATGTTCTGGGAAGACCTTCTGATCTCAGAACCAAAAGGCTTGCAATTTAACTACTTTTCCAAGAACTGGAGATAATACTTTGAGTCTACAAAAATGTGAGGTTAAAACTGAAACCTACACAAAACAAAGATGTTAGCCACCAGGGTACCAGGAAAAATATGCCCAAGGGGTATCACTGGAACTCTTCTGTTTGTATTGGCTCTGGATAGGAAAAATATCGGTCATGAAAACTTGAAGACTTTGCCCTGACTTTATGTGGCTTTAGAATTTGAGTTTAAAGTAAGAGTATATTATGGGAAGGCCCAAACTAAGCAATTACTTTAAATTTCAGTAAGATATTGGCATCTCAATTCATCTGAAAATGCAGCTTTTCTCCGAAGAGCAAGCTTCACAGGATTTCTACAGATAACATCTTGCCAAGAAGGCTCATAATCCTAAATCATCAAACACACAGGAAGCAACCATGAGTGAGAATTGGTAGAAACAACCCACAGCAGAATTAATCTGCTCAAATAATTTAGGTTTTTACTACCCACACATAGACTACAAATACTTATATATCAATGTTTAAATGAAATGAAAGTTTAATTTATCTCCATCATTTAAGAACAAGGTACTATCAAATAAGTTTAAGTATTTTTGATACAGAATTAAGTGCAATTTCTAGACTTTACAAATATAATCATTAATGATAAGAGTCTAGTGTGAAGTTAAACAATCAAGTAAATATGAGTAATGAAAGAATTAATGATACTGGATGCAGATGAAGAAATAACTCAAATTTGCAGCATTCTTTTTACAAAAAGCAGAAATAAGAAGTGAAAAAACAATAGTGGGTGATAAATTGAAAGGGTCCCAAATTTCCCTTATTAGACTTCAAAAAGAGGGAAAAAGGGAAAGTGAAGAATAGGCTGTATTTTAAAAATATAACTGAGAATTACCACAGAACTGATAAAAACAAGGCACATCCCAAACAAAACACAGTAATTGTTTTTTTATTTTTTACTAAAGAAGATTGTATTTTTTACAGATGACTGCAACAATATGCATTTAAACTCTTTGCTATAATGTGACGATAACACTCTTCCACTAAGAAAGGAAATCAAATTCTCTTCTCCTTGAATCTGGGAACACCTTAAGATTTGTTTGTAACCAACAGGATGTGGAGGAGATGATGCTACTTGACTTCTGCAGCTTTGTCAGAAAAGGCCACTGCTTCTTCCTCTCCATAAATGCTCGCTCCTGTAAGTTCCCCCTCAGAAATCTCCCTCTTGGAACTGAGACACATGATGAGATGCCAACCCTAAGCCACATGGAGAAGCCACAGGTAGGTGCTCTACTTAGCTGATGAAGCTGAGCTCAGCCTTACAGTCATCGCAGCCAACGTGCCAGACAAATACGTGAACAGGCTCCCTGAAGATTCCAGTCCTCCGAGTTCAAGTCTTCCCTGCTGAGGCCCTAGACATTTCTGAGCAGAGACAAGCTATCCCTGCTGCGCCCTTTCTGATTTCATGACCTATATATTTCCTGAAAACATAGTGAAACGGTTGTTTTTTGTCACTATATATAGGACACTAGCTGGAGTATTTACCCTTACCTAAACACGTGGCAATTTCATTGAAGAATAACAAAGGAAATTGGATGATCTTAAAAATCTATCTGATAATTTACTATTAAAATACTTATTTAAAAAAATATATATCAAGAATATGCGGAAAACAACAGCAAAAGCACAAACCTGATAGAAAAAAATGTACTAAACTGGCAAAAGCCTTGAAAAGATACTTAAAATCTATATGGCCAATAAGCATTAAATACTTATTTACATTAGTCATTGGGGAATATATGTGAAAACTGTGTGTAATGCAGCTCACCATACCACAAAGGCTAAATTGAAAAATACCAAGTGTTAGGGATATATAAAGTAACTGGAACCCATACTGTTGTTTAAAGTATAAATTTGTACAACTCTCTCAGGAAATGTTTTTGAAGTGCTTACTAATGTGGAATATGCCTAAATTGTAACCCAGTGAATTCAACTTTTAGCTGTAACAGCAATAAAATTATGTATGTACATTAACCAACCAAACAAAAACAAAACAAGTACTAGAATATTCATAACTGTTACTGTGAACCTAAATGTCATCAAAAGCAAAATGGGTAAATATACTTTAACACAGTCAAACTGTGAAATACTATGTAGTAGTGAGAATGAACAAACCAGCACAAATAGATGCGTATAAATATTACAAACACAATGTTTAGCAAACGAAGACTAACACAAAAGAGGACGTATTGTAATCCATTAATGCAAATCAAAAAGCAGGCAAAAAGTAGTATACTTTATTACAAGACTGAATTCTATGTACCATTTAGAAGAAAGGACTTAATAATTCTAAGGGAGTCCAAGAGGTTCTGAGGCTGAGGGTGTTGGTAATACCCTATTTCTTTGTGGATGGGGGTTGATTATTTTGTGGCTCAGAAATGACACTTCAAAATGAAAATAATACTTCAAAATGAAAGCCACAAAATTCACCTCAGAAGCAAAAGTTTATCTCTGACCTTCACTTGCCCTCCTGTCTCATTGTCCCCTGAGGCTAGCCACAGAAATCATCCCAGTTCCCCAAGGCAGTTATAGAAAGTGGAATGAAAATGTGGTACATAAATATCATGTGATACTATGTAGCCATTAAAAAGAAGGAGATCATGTCCTTTGCAGGGACAAGAGTGGAGCTGGAGGCCATTATCCTCAGCAAACTAACACAGGAATGGAAAACCAAACACCACATGTTCTCACTTACAAGTGGGGACGGAACAATGAGAACACATGGACACAGGGAAGGGTACAATACACACGGGGACCTTTGTGGGTGGGGTGGGGAGAGGGAGAGCATTAGGAAAAATAGCTATGCATGCTGGGCTTAATACGTAGGTGACGGATTGATAGGTGCAGCAAACCACCATGACACACATTTGCCTGTGGAACAGACCTGCACATCCTGCACATGTACCTCAGAACTTAAAATAAAAATTAAAAATAAAAAAAGAAGCTAGAATCCCTTTTCCCCAAAGCCAGTCATAAAGCTTAAAAATAATAGTGTAACTTATACCTTTCTGCATAAAAACTGGCCATAAAGAAATGATCTGACTTATCTTGTTTGATTGTAGATCATAAGACTCATTCCAGAGAGAGTTCTGCCCCATACCAGGAAGGAAGGAATGCTGCACAGAGACAAAGAAGAATCTAAACAGACAGCCTAAACCCTTGCTGAGTTTCCCCACTCAGTCTTCTAGCATTTGATCATACCATTTGGGTCCAATAATATTTCTACACAGCTGTCCATACTTTGTCTAACCTAAGCAAAAAATGGACAGTTTCCCAAGTATCCTTGGGTCTTCATTCTGAAGGCTCCCGTGTCATGTAAAACTGCGACCAAATAAATTTGTTTGCCTTTTTTCCTATTAGTCTGCCTTTTGTTTGCTAATTTGCAGCAAACACTCAGAATGCAATGGGAAAGTTTTCCCTTGGCCCCTACAATTACATCAGTTTCATTTGTGGAAATTCATAGTTGTAAACTTACAGTATGTGTATGTTTTCGTATATTTAATATATTTCTGTAGCTGGACAAGCTGCAGACAAAACTCCTCAGACACCAAGTTAAAGAAGGAAGGGGTTTATTCAGCCGGTGGCATTGGCAAGACTCCTGTCTCAAGAGCCAAGTCCCCCTGAGTGAGCAATTCCTATCCCTTTTAAGGGCTCACAAGTCTAAGGGGGTACCTGTGAGGGGGTCGTGATTGATTGAGCAAGCAGGGGATACATGACTGTGGGCTGCATGTACTGGTAATTAGTTCAGAACAAAACAGGATAGGGATTTTCACAGTGAATTTCTATACAATGTCTGTAATCTATAGACAACATAACTGATTAGGTCAAGGGTCCGTCTTTAACTATCAAGCCCAGGGTGCAGTGCTGGGCTGTCTGCCTGTGGACTTCATTTCTGCCTTTTAGTTTTTACTTCTTCTTTCTTTGGAGGCAGAAATTGGGCAGAAGACAATATGAGGGGTGGTCTCCTCCCTTATTCCCCCCTTTTGAGACTCTCACTCATTTTATTAGCAGGAGTTCTCACTTTCATTTTCACTACCCATGACTTCTTGCAAGACAGATCGATAGTGATTCGCATAATACACTTGTGCGGAAGCATTTTGGTGAACTAAGGTAACAATGAAGCTTTTTATCATTTGAAGAAGTACAGGTAGCAAACAAGGGAGCAGTAGGCAGGTTCCTATTATTATTATTATAACTCCTATCATGAGAGTTTTAAATCCTCCTAGTGCTGGGAACCATTGTCCAAACATGGCCCTAGGATCAAATCCATGCCACACTTGCATGGGCACATGTGCCAGTTTTGTCATATCTCTAACTATGTCTTCAACTACTTGCCCTTGATCATCTATTTGTAGACAGCAATTACTAAGGTTAAATTTCCCATAGACCCTTCCTTCAGCTGCTAGCAAGTAGTCAAGAGCCTATCTATGTTGATAGATAGCATTTCTCATCTGAGTAGTGATTATTTCTAATACAGCTTGTAACTATATAATTCGGTTGATCATGTAAATGGGGGTCCAGTATCACCATATGCCATCTTGTGCCCAAGTCGCAGGCCCATAATATGGTATGATTCTCTCAGGGGGGCATTTATCATCTTTTCAAATTCCTATAGCCATGCTTCTCTTTTCGTGGGAAGCATAGACAGGGAAACTCAGGAGTTTGCCTGTTTTTATGGGCAGTAAGAAGAAAGATGGTTTAGGCCGGGTGCAGTGGCTCAAGCCTGTAATCCCAGCACTTTGGGAGGCCGAGACAGGTGGATCACGAGGTCAGGAGATCGAGACCATCCTGGCTAACACGGTGAAACCCCGTCTCTACTAAAAATAGAAAAATTAGCCGGGCGAGGTGGCGGGCGCCTGTAGTCCCAGCTACTTTGGAGGCTGAGGCAGGAGAATGGCGTGAACCCGGGAGGCGGAGCTTGCAGTGAGCTGAGATCTGGCCACTGCACTTCAGTCCGGGCGACAGAGCGAGACTCCGCCTCAAAAAAAAAAAAGAAGAAAGATGGTTTAATAGTGCCAATAACACAACTACCTGTCCACTGGTCAGGTAATTTGGCATAAGCTCTATTACCACCTATCCAGTATAATCCAGTGAGGGCTGTCCAGTCCCAGTGGACTCTGGGTGGGTCCATACAGTTTGCAACTTTGGGAATTTGCTAAGTGGATTCCTTTCTGTTCGATTTGAACTCCACCAAGTGACTGTTTTTGTGGTACCATTATACAGTTTCTGTCCCAGACAATTAAGTCATCCTGTGGGGTGAGTGAATTGTTTTCCTTCTCTAGCTATGCAATATTATCCAATAATTGAGGCTTTTAGGACCCAGAAATTATCAGAGTGATTCTTTTGAGCTGGGAATTCATCAGGAACTGGATCTGTAGATACTAATTCTCAGGCTTCCCATGGCCATTCATCTCCCATTAAAGTTCCTCCACATATACAATATGAAGTGACATTGAGAGACTGGGCTACAGCTCAGCTAATAGCAAAAACAAATATCTTGTTTTTCCTGGAATTTCTGGTACTGGTATATGTAGTTCATCATAGAAAGTTTGAAACAGTGACTCAGGAGAGTGTTTGTAAACTTCTCCTAGAACCAAGATATTTACTTGAGGATTCAGTCCAGCCCCATCAATTCCTAAGGTCACATGCTCCCCTTTTTTCCAGCTAGGATAAAGGGTATTGGCTTACTAGCTCTAAGGGGTTACATTGTCCCTTAGTGCAGGAAAGGCCATTTTTTTTTTCCTTTCTGAAGGTGGACTGGATCCTTTTCATTTTTTATCCAAGTGGCCCAAATGACACAAAACCAGTATCCACATTCATTTCCACACAGTCCTAATTCATGACAAATATACTTATTTTCAGTCATATAACCTATTTTCCCAACTAAAAGAGCCACATCCCCTTCCTAACTTATTGATGTTAATGACGGCACAAGCATCAAATTTCAAGATTATGCATTTGGGCACCCCTTTTTCTTCTGTTCTAGCTAATACTTTACTTATA
This sequence comes from Colobus angolensis palliatus, assembly GCF_000951035.1. Classification (NCBI taxonomy): domain Eukaryota; kingdom Metazoa; phylum Chordata; class Mammalia; order Primates; family Cercopithecidae; genus Colobus; species Colobus angolensis. The sequence continues at coordinate 7,307,234 of NW_012114544.1, read as the reverse complement.
TCATTTATGAGTCCCCACTAGTCTTTAGCCCTTAATCTTATTTCAAAAACTGTGGACATGGGAGGCTCAGAGGGGTCATAACACACATCTGGTTGGTCGTTTCCTGGACTACATACCTTGTACTGAGTGTAATTGTATAAACATGTTCCTTTTAAATGTCCTAGGCATTCATAGTAACTATAGAACAGAAAGATTGTTTTAACTTGTTGCCCTACCTCAGTAACCTGATGTATACACTGAGAGCAGTCTTCCTTGCGGGGAAAATCAGCAGAAGTTTTTACTATACAAGTCCAAATTATAAGGGAAATGAGTCCCATGATGATCCTCCTCACGCTTCAGTCGTGTGTAGACCAGTCAGCTTCTGGGTGAGACTGGAACAGGGCTTGTCATCCTCCTCAGAGTCACTTTGCAGGGATTGTCCAGACTCGGTTTTGCCTCCCAGGTTTCATCAGCTGCAGGTTTCACACGGCTGTGGTGAATCCAGGCTAGGATTCCTTCTACCTTTATAGCCGTGGGGGTAGTCAGGATGACAGTCTGAGGTCCTTTCCACCATGGCCACAAAGGGGCTACGTTCCAGTCTGGAGAGAAAGGGTGAATTAGGGAGAATAAGCTGATGGGACACCTCTCATTTACCCAAGTTGAGATTGTTTGTGTAATTTTTCCTAAAGCCTGTAGCTGTCGCTGTAATTCAATTTCACCTAACTCTCGGGAGTGCCTGGAAGCTCCCATAGTATCGGAAGAGGCCTATGATACAGTATTTCATAAGGGTAGTATCCTGTTTTCTTAGAAGGAGTGCATCTAATTTTAAACAATACCATAGGAAGAGCCTATATCCTCTTTAATCCAGTGTCCTGACATACTTTCCCTAAATTATTATTGACAGTCTGATTCATTCACTCCACCTTTCCAGAACTCTGAGCTTGGTAGGCAGCATGTAGCTTCCAAGTGATTCCTAAGGCCTTTGCTGTCTTCTGTACCAAGTCAGCCACAAATGCCAGCCTGTTATCTGAGCCAATTCGTAGGGGCAGTCCAAACCTAGGAATAAGATCTCGGAGAAGCACATGGGTCACCTCATAGGCCTTTTCAGTTCATGTTCCATAAGCCTCCACCCACCCAAGTACACACAAGAACTAGCAAATACTTGTTAACTCCACATTTCGGCATTTCTTTGAAACTCACCTGAAGATCCTAAAAAGGAGAAGCTCCATAAGCTTGCATGCCAGGTGGAACAGAGGGGCCTTGCCTCGCATTGTACTGTCAGCAAGTAATGCATCATTGTGCTACTGCTTTGGCAAGGGCTGGCAAGTGTGAGACATAGAAGTACCAGCCTAACAATTTTTCAAGTGACTCTTGACCTAGTTGGGTGGTTTCATGCACGGCCAATATGACTGTGGCTCCCAGCAACTGCGGTACAGCTACCCTCCCATCTGGCAGTCTGATCCATTCTCCTTTTATTACTTGCCCTTCTTCTGTGTGGAAGAAGTCTTTTTCTTCCTCAGAATAGGTAGGTCAGGTGTTTGAGGGAGTAAGGGGGCTACTACCAATGCCTGGTAAGGGGTAGATGCTGCTTTTTGAGCTCCTGAATCAGCTCAAGAGTTTCCTAAGGCCACTGAGGTGGAGGCTCACTGGTGTCCCCTGCAGCGCGTGACTGCCACCCTCTAAGGTTTCCACACTGCCTCTAATAATTGTAGAATTTCTTGTTGATATTTTATGTCCTTTCCCCCAGAGTTTAACAGACCCTTTTCCTTATATAATGCTCCATGCACTTGGAGGGTTAGAAAGGCATATCGAGAGTCAGTGTAGATGTTTGCAGTCTTACCTTCAATGAGTTCTAGAGCCCAAGTTAAAGCAATGAGCTCAGCCTTCTGGGCTGAAGTGCCCTGTGGCAACGGTTTGGCTTCAATGACAGCATCCAAAGTTACCACCGCATATCCTGCACATCTTTCTCCTTGTGGATTGATGAAGCTGCTTCTTTCCACGTATAACTCCCAGTCTACTGATGCCCATGCCTGGTCCCGAAGGTCAGGTCTGCTCAATAGACTGAGTCCAACAAATCTACACAGTTATGCTCGACCGGGCTCTCTGATACTGGGAGCAGGGTGGCAGGATTTAGGGTGTTACAGACTTCAATAGTTATGAGGGGATTTTCACATAGCAAGCTTTGGTACTTGGTTAATCTAGCATTTGTTAGCCAATGATGTCCTTTGGTATTCATCAAAGTTACCACAGCATGGGGGGCCTTTATATTCAGGTTTTGCCCAAGGGTTAGTTTATCTGATCCTTGTGCTAACAGGGCTGTTGCTGCCAGGGCCCTTTGACATGGTGGCTAGGCTTTGGAAACCCCATCTAGTTGTTTTGAGAGATAGGCCACTGGCCTTGGCCAGGGCCCCATACTCTGGGTTAAAACTCCAACTGCAACTTTTTCTCTTTCTGACACATAGAGTGTAAAGGGCTTTGTCAAATCTGGTTGTCCTTGGACTGGGGCCAACATAAGTTTTTCCTTTAACTTACAAAAGGCTTGCTGTTGTAGAGACTCCCATTCAAAAGTCTCCCGGTCTCTCCCCCTTTGTAATCCCGTACAAAGGTTTGGCTAGTACTGCAAAGTTTGGAATCTATGATCTGCAAAACCCCACAGCTCCTAGGAATTCCCTTACTTACCTTCTGGTTTTACGTTCCGGGAGGCTGCAGATGACCTGCTTTCTTTTTGACCCCAGGCTGTGCTCCCCTTTCCGAATAGTGAATCCCAGGTAGCGTACCTGCTGTCTGCAGATCTGAGCCTTCTTCTTGGACACCTTATACCCAGAGTCCTCCGAAGCAGGGCATCTGTCCCTTTTCAGCACCCGTCTGTCGTGGCGTGTCCTAGCAGAAGTTCACCCACGTACAGGAGCAAGACGCAGCCTACGTCTTTAGCAGGAAACTTTTGCAGGTCTCCAGCCAGGGCCTCTCCGAAGATAGTAGGGTAGTTCTTGAATGCTTGAGGAAGCCAGGTCCAAGGGTACTGAGTAGTGACACCTGACTCCGGATCTTCCCACTGAAAGGCAAACAGCTTCTGGCTCTCAGGAGCTATTCTGATGCTAAAGAAGACATCTTTTAAGTCCAGACAGGTAAACCAGCTGTCCTTAGCCAGCAGCAGCCCTAACAATCTGTAAGGGTTAGGAACTGTTGGGTGCAGAGTCACTGTAGCTTGGTTGACCAAGTGCAAGTCCTGTACTGGTCGGTAATCCTTGGTCCCTGGCTTAGGGGCAGGCAGGTGGGGGGTGTTCCATGGAGACTGGCAGGGAACTATAATTCCACAGGCTTTCAAGCATCTGAGATGAACCTGAATTCCTTCGAGAGCTTTTCTGGGAACTGGATACTGCTTTTGTCTAATTGGTTGAGCCTCAGGCTTAACTTCTATGAGTACGGAGGCTTGGTTGACCGCCAGTCCCAGAAGATTATCCTCTGTCCATACTTGGGGCCATTGCTTAGCTAGAGTTGGTTTTATATTTTGACCTGGCTTGGTTAGAAAAAGTCTCCATTCTTCTTCCTGGGCGACCATAAGGGCCATGATAACTCCTGTTCCTGGTAACTTTAGCTGTAAAAAGTCTTGTTTTGTAAAGGAGATGGTGGCTCTCAGTTTGCTAAACAAGTATCTTCCCAGCAAGGGCAAGGGATAGTCAGTTATGTACAAAAACTGGTGAACTATCTCATGTCCCCCCACTGAGCAGATCTATGGTAGAGAGAAAGCCTGCTTATTGGAAACTCCTGTTGCTCCGATTATATCAATGGTTTTCTTCAATAAGGGAGTGGCCGAGGTGGTCACTACTGAATGTTCAGCACCAGTATCCACAAGAAACTTAATGTCCTTGCTCCCAATTATAATCCTGACCGTGAGCTCCTTGGGGGCACTTGAACCTGGTCCCCTTCAGTCCAATAGTCCTTCAGCCAGATTGAACAAAGCTCCTTTGTCTTTATCTGAGGTCTTTTGTTCCAAACAACCTTGCTTTCCCTTCAGCTAGGGACACTTATTTTTCCAATGTCCTATTTCCTTACAATAGGCACATTGGTTACATTGCAAGCATGGATGATTAGACTGGGTATTCTTCCCTGAACCCCCCTTTCCCTCTTCTTTTGGGGGAATTTCCTTAATGGCAGCAGCTGGTAAGTCAGCATTTCGCCTAGACTGGCGTTTGCCTTCCTTACGGCTTTCTCTGCGGCTTGTTGCATCTCTATTCACAAACACTTGATTGGCTGTTTCCAGTAACTGTGAGGTATTCATACCTGCAAACCCAACCTGTTTCTGGAATTTTTTCCTGATGTCATCTGCACTTTGACTAACTAAGGCCATGTTAATCATGCGCTGATTTTCAGGGCTATCTGGATCAAAAGGAGTATACATACGGTAAGCCTCACACAGTCTTTTCATAGAATTGTGCTGGACTCTCCTCTTTTCCTTGAATGACCTCAGAGACCTTATTTACATTTGTAGCCTTTTGATCCCCTTTCTTTAGACCTTCTATTAATGCCTCACGGTACCATCTTAGCCTCTCCATGTCTGGTCCCTTGTTCAGGTCCCATTGGGGATCTGTTCCTGGCAGTTGAATTCTTATGTATTCTTTGGGGTTTTGGTAATTGACTGGGATGTGCTCCTCTAACCACTTAGTAGCTGCCTGGGGCACCCTTCGCTTTCATCTGTATTAAAGAGGTACAGCTTTATAGCTAGTGGCAATCAGCCCAAGTAGGGTTATGAGTCTGTATAATAGTATGGAGCAAGTCAATTAAAGCTTGAGACTTTTCAGTGTAAGAACGAGTATTATTTTTCCAGTTGAGGAGGTCAGCAAAGATGAAAGGTTGATACACAAAGGCACGCCTTTCCATCATCCATCCATCCTCATCTACCCTGGCATATCGTTGCTCTCTCAGGGGAATTTGGATTCCAGTCTTGGGCTGTAAGTGAGCTGCCAAGGGAGGAGTTTCTCTCACGGTTTCACTTCCTCTCTTATCTACTCTAGGTCGTCTAGGGGTGTGGTCATCTGGTGGAGATGGAGGTGCTGTGGGCCCAGGGGTGGGAAGCCCTTCCACCTGATAAGAAGGGCATACTGCTGGTACCAGTTCCTGCCATGATTTTTCTGGTGTTAGGTCGGACAGGACTTTTGGTGCTGACTTCCCTCAGTGGGTGGAGCGAGGACCTTCCTTAACTAACTGTCTCTTTGCTACTAGTACTGCTGCTGCCTGTCCTCTTAACCACTGTGGGGGTCCAAAACTAGCTGTAACCAATAATCTACATATGGGAACTGATCTGGGTACCCTGACTTACAGGTTACCCTGTACCATACCTTCGAGACAAGGGACCTGTCCAGACTTCCTTCTAATGCTGGCCAGTCTATCTCAAAGTTCTCAGTTTTCCTGGTGTCATGGTAACTCCACAGTCTCCCTTAAATCCCTTTTTGAAATTTTTCAACATAGTTCCTAGTGAATTGGGCTTACTTTGTTCCTGACCCATGTTTCCTCCAGACAAAACACCACGCTCACACCACATGCACACCACAAAACAAAGAATGAGTAAAAAGGGCACAACCACACTTTCAGAGTTTATGCCAAACCAGAATCTAACCAAAATCAGAGTATCAAGAAATCTAAGCCAGGTCAAAACCAAAACCAAAGTATCAAGCAATCCAAGTCAAGTCAAAAGCAAAAACCAAAGTGCTGGTACAGGCACACCGTGGGTGATCAGGCCACGCTTCCACTCAAATGGAGCAGGCAAGTTCCCAACACCCATCCTGTCAAGCAATTTAAACCAAGTCAAAACCAAAACCAAAACCAAAGTGCCGATAAAGACACACTGTGGGTGATCAGGCCATGCTTCCCCTCAAATGGAGTGGGCAAGTTCTCAAGACTAGTCTTACCAAGTGTCAGATGTTCAGACTCCAATGATCAGTTCCTTCTCGGTATTCAGCCATTGCGTTGATCCTCCACAGAGACCTGCCACACACTGCTCTGGCAAGGCGTCCCACCAGGGCAATTGCCTATCCAGGAGCATTCTCGGGATCCATGTCACTAGGGCTGGGCGGAGTCCCCTGCAGGGATGTTCCACAGGGCAGACTTAAGCTGCCTAAGGAGCTGCCTCGATCATCCCCCAATCACCTCGTTTCCTGTCAGGGAACCAAGAAAAGTAGCAGGACGAGTGTCAGACAAAACTCCTCAGACACCGAGTTAAATAAGGAAGGGGTTTATTCAGCCGGGGGCATCAGCAAGATTCCTATCTCAAGAGCCAAGTCCCCCTGAGTGAGCAATTCCTCTCCCTTTTGAGGGCTCAAAACTCTAAGGGGATGCCTGTGAGGGGGTCATGATTGATTGAGCAAGCAGCGAGTACGTGACTGGGGCTGCATGCACCAGTAATTAGATCAGAACAAAACAAGATAGGGATGTTCACAGTGCATTTCTATACAATGTCTGTAAACTATAGATAGCATAACCAATTAGGTCAGGGGTCGATCTTTAACTACCAGGCCCAGGGTGCAGCGCTGGGCTGTCTGCCTGTGGATTTCATTTCTGCATTTTAGTTTTTACTTCTTTTTCTGGAGGCAGAAATTGGGCATAAGACAATATGAGGGGTGGTCTCCTCCCTTATTTCAATTTGAACTTTTTAAAAATAAAAACAATTGTGGAGAATTAAGGTGGATTTCCTACAAAAGAATGAAAATAGCAGCAGGAAGCCATAATGAAGTTAAATATTTTCGGAGAATTAGAAGAAAATAGGTGCCCATCAATAATTTTATGGCCAACTAAATTATTCAATAGAGTAAAAAAAATACTTTACAAAGAACCAACATGGAGAACACATATCCAAAGTAGGTATTCCTAAAATAAAGTTTTCTAACACTGCAGGATTTTTTGAAATACATAAATACGTATTTCAGATACCAAAAATACTGAATCACATATTCAGTATTTTTGATATCTGAAATACACAAATAAATAGATAACAAAAATTTGCATCAGTATATTGTAGTAGTAGAAAGACATATGGGTATTTAAGACAATTGTCAGCATTTCAAAGTGCAATCAGGGTTAAGAAGGGTTAGAATTAGGAAAATCCCAGATTTAAATTCTAAGAATGAAGAAATAATAATATTTAAATCCAGGTTGTCAGCTCTAATATATATTTTTTATATTCCCAAGTGTTTATTTCTTCATCTCAATTAGATTGCAAATTTCTTAAAACAGAAGTCCTTTTTGTGCGAGACCAGGTTGGTCGGGGACACCCTAACCCAGTGGCACTGGAGGAATGAAAGACACATACACAGAATTATAGAGGTGTGAAATGGGAAATCGGGGGTCCCACAGCTTTCAGAGCTGAGAGCCCCGAACAGAGATTTACCCACATATTTATTAACAGCAAACCAGTCATTAGCATTGTTTCTATAGCTATTAAATTAACTAAAAGTATCTATGGGAAATGAAGGAATGGGCCAAATTAACTGCAGCAGGAATGCACCCTTAAGACACAGTTCACTCATGCTAATTCTTTTGGTTGAAGAATGCCTTTAAGGGGTTGGTTTTCTGCCCTGGGTGGGCCAGGTGTTCCTTGCCCTCATTCCCATAAACCCACTACCTTCCAGCTCAGGCATTAGGGCCATTATGAACATGTTACAGTGCCGCAGAGATTTTATTTATGGCCAGTTTGGGGGCTAGTTTATGGCCAGACTTTGCGGGGCTTACTCCCAACGTTCTTACACTTGATCTTAGCCAAAAGGCCAAAAAGCGATACTCCCAACATTTTTGTTTCGGTCTTTTGTTCTTTTTAACTTCTTCAGCAGTAGCATAGTGGTTATTTCACCTTCAAAGGTGATTCTGATATTGAGATGTAATTGCCTGTTAGGTGGTGCATTTAATTTAGTTGTATTCTTTCTGGCCATTTTATTATTTTACTTGAAAATTTAGAAATTCTCTAAACAAATATATAATTTAAAAATATTAATGCAAGAGTAACAGTTTCATGTACTTGTTTAAAGTTATCACTCCAGTGAAATAGGCTTGTTTGACCACTCGAAAATTGTAAATACAGAACATTTTATGGATCAATTCACAACTTGTGACCTATACAGTGTTTCCCTTTCATTAACAATCAAGTTTATTATGAGGTAGCCACCTCATAATGCAGTGATTGAAAGTTTGTACAACAGCGTGTTTAAATATTGGCTTTGCTAGATATCTTGATTCTGTCCCAGAATCACACTTTACCTGAATTTTCCCATTTATAAATACAAAAAATCATAGTAATGTGATAATACATGAATAAATTTATATAACAGAAAGTGTCTAGATTTTAGTAAGTAATCAATGAATGCTATCAATTAATATCATGGAAAATTCTTTGATAGAAAATCATCTATGTCTTTCAAGAATTCCTATGTTTGAATTTGCTTTTAATTTTCTTTATTTTTATTTAAATTTTTTCAGATTTAATTTAAAGTTTACAGGTTAATTTACGTTTATGTTTCAAGAGACCTATTTTGTCATTTGAAATTATAAATTAGATTATTCTGCTTCAAAAAATCAAAAAAAGTTAACATAAAAGACAAAATATTAATAACTAAGTAATTGTACTAATGGTTAATTTTGCAATTAAGTTCAGATTATTTCTTTGTAAAATTTGTATAGAATTAAATTCTCCCACTTTTGAAATTTTTATCAACATACTTCAAATAATGAAAAATGTATGCATGAAGTAAAGTTTTTAAAACAGCATTCTATAGTTTCCTTTTTAATCTAGATTTTTTTAACCTTTTTCAAACTAGGCTAACAAACCGACCTTAAGAAATAATGCAGAAAAAAGTTATTTTAGATGAAAGATAACGCCCCAAAACTTGCCCACTTCTGACCATTAAAAGATTTTGATCACTTCTCTACTCATGTTTGATGATGAAGGTGAAAAAACACTAATTAGACTTTTTTTAACTTGCTTAATCTTTTTCTTGTCTATATTTCAGGGTATGTGTTTGATCTGAAGAAGTGATTTAGAATAAATTTCAGTGAGTACAAGCGGAATTTTAAAAAGGTAATGAATTTAACATCTGATGAATTCAAAATTTTATGTACTTTTGTATAATATCAATTTGGCAATCTCAAACAATCTGTCAATGTAATGTGTATATATTAAGTATCTTAGCTATTTCAGTGTCATTTATATACATATTTTATTAATACATAAAGTTATTGAGTTTAATAGTGAAAACTACATAAAATATTTAAAACATCTTAAGTGACAAATTATTTAAAAAATATTTTCATTGTAGCATTTTCAGTTCTACAATGTTTAAATGAAAGTTATAAAAATTTACAAAACATTGCATAATTAAATAGGAAACTTCAATTTTTGTAAGCCTTATTTTACGTGTATTATAATACAAATTGCTTGTAGCTTCCACAGGTCAATAGGAAATCTTTTAAATAGCAAAATCTCAGATGAATTATTCCATATTGCTATACGTTATAATGTAGTAGAAACTTTTTCAGATAGTACTCAAATTGTAAACATTTTGTTTGTTGTAAAAAGCCAGAGCAGGCCGAGCGCGGTGGCTCAAGCCTGTAATCCCAGCACTTTGGGAGGCTGAGGTGGGCGGATCACGAGGTCAGGAGATCGAGACCATCCTGCTGGCTAACACGGTGAAACCCCGTCTCTACTAAAAAATACAAAAAACTAGCCGGGCGAGGTGGCGGGCGCCTGTAGTCCCAGCTACTCCAGAGGCTGAGGCAGGAGAATGGCGTAAACCCGGGAGGTGGAGCTTGCAGTGATCTGAGATCTGGCCACTGCACTCCAGCCTGGGCGGCAGAGCGAGACTCCGTCTCAAAAAAAAAAAAAAAAAAAAAAAAAGCCAGAGCATTCTACATACTCTTATCCTCCTAACTAGATAGAACACAAATTAGATAGAACAGACTGCTTAGATGCATAAAACAAAAGGTAAAAATCTTCTTTACATATGGCAAAGAACAGCAACTGGCTTTTCCTACGTTAAAAAGTAAAGTTTAGAAAAAATACATTTTACAGAGTTTAACTGAGCAAAGAACAATTTGCTGATTAGGCAGCCTACAGAACCAAAATAGGTTCAGAGTAACTTCAAGGCTGCCACATGGTCAGATAACATTTAAGACAGAAAAAGAAAAGTGAAAGTAAGGTACAGAAAACAGGAAAATTGGTTACAGCTCAGCATTTGCCTTATCTGAATACAGTTTCAGCAGTCAGCTGGCTGTGATTGGCAAACACTCAGCCACTGTGATTGGTTGAGATTCAGCTATTTCTTACAAAAGTAGGCTACAGTCTGTTTACACATCCAGTTAGGCTACAGGTCACTATGTACCAATAAACCTTTAGACCAAACTTAAAATATGTAAAAAGGCAGCTTTAGAGCAAACTTAATTAATCATCTATCATGAGAAGAGTAGAAAAACATTGAGAAAAGAAAATAGATCAGAGCAGCGTGAGCTATGTTTGCTATGTAAAACTTTTCAGGCCGAGAAAGACATGAGTACCTGACTTCAGCTGTCTAACCTCTACTCACAACTATGCCCAATGGCAATTGTTTAAAAGCATTATTTTCCTTTTTTTTTTTTTTTTTCCCTCTCCAGTAGGAATGAGACTAGCTGCCTCATTCATTATCTTCATGTTCCTGGAATTTGTAATACACAACAATGTACAGCCAATGAATAGCTTATGTTATTTTAACATGAAATTTTGGTAAACAACTTAGAAACTGCTTCTTCTTTTTCTTTTAAAAACCCACTTGTAACTGTTATTAATCAACATATATATTCAGGTCACCATGAATCTGTGCTCTGGTGTTGCAGTCCTCAAACTTGGACCAAATACTATTTATATTTATTAATTCTGTCTCAGCTTCTTCCTTTATGTTGATGACATGAATTAATACAGATATTTATAAGAGTGGAGAGTGAGAATCTATAGATATACTTTGAAGGTCTATATAAAAGTATGAATTATAAACAAATGAAAATTAGAAATTAGCTGCAACTCGTCTATCAGAGGTGCCCAAGAGCATTGGTCACTGAATAATGAGAAAACCAGAGTAGAGCGATGAAGAGACACACAAAGAAGAATAAAGGGCTTGATTTCTCCTGTTCTATTGCTACTTTTATAAAGGTGTGTAAAATTTGATACATCATATTTGTTTGGCTTATCTATGATTTTACTGATTTAGTCAGTAACAATCATTATAGCAAACCCAGTAAGTTCTTATTTGCGTTGGATCATGTTCTAAAGTACTTCTTTTTATATTCACAGCTAGGTCGATACTGTTGTGACTCAGAAAGGAAGACTGGCACTTCAACGTGCTGAGAGGCCTTGGAAGCTTTCTTAGAATTCAGGTACCTCTAATTTTGTCTGGTGTCCCCCAACTCCCAAGTGCAGGGAGGGGTTTTCTTTTTGATTTTTACATCTTACCAACAAATCTCTCCAAAGGAAACACAATTGTTTCTCTTCTTCGTGAAATCTTATGATCTATGTCAGAAAAGAGGACTGGAACGCAAATGCATCTGGAGAGACTTTTTCACAAAATAATACTTGCCACTTGGACTTATTCAATAAAGAGAATAACTTACAAGTGAATTCTGTCCATTTATTCCCTTTAATAATTATTGGTTGCTCCTCGAGAGAACGCTCTCCTGTCCCCATACCCACACACATTATGAAAAAGACTTCTGTATTCCACTGGGGTACTGGGTAATTATTCTTCTGTGATTCCTTCATGCTATGCACGTTAAAATAAAATGTTGTATACCTTTTCTCCTATTAATCTGCTTTTCTCTAGTTGATTTTCAATGGACCTTCAGAGGGTGATGGAGAAGTTTTTCGTTGGCTCCTACAATATTATTATTACCACTTTTTTTATATATGAGGAAATTGAGGCACAATATGATTAAGTGACTTGTTGAAGGTCACAGAAATAATTAATAATGCTATCTCTATCAAAATAGATCCCAATCATAAACATTTTTTCGTTAAAAAAAGAAACCTAGTTTAAGGGTTAAGATTGTGAAAGGAAAATATCTTGGGTCCCTTCAAGCTGGGAACTGCTCAGGGCAAACCTGCCTCCATTCTATTCAAAGTCATCCCTCTGCTCACAGAGATAGATGCACAGCCATCTGTCTCTCACCTACCTGTGACCTGGAAGCCCCTGGTGGAGAGGGCATAGGTGGTTGGCAGGGGTGGGGGGCGGCGGTGGGG
>NW_012114544.1:7289930-7294485 GCF_000951035.1 Colobus angolensis palliatus | reverse complement strand
TCCTTCTAGGATGGTAGAGAGCAGTCTACAGCCTGAGACTCATCACCAGGTAAGAAACTGGTTTGGGATTCTGTCTTGCAGATTGCCTTTAAACGACTAAATTTAGCATTTAACAACCAGCTGGTGTTAGTTTCGACTTACACTTAGAGCTCTCAGAAATCGTATAGTTTGTGTGTTCATTGTTAGTTTTGCTTAACTGTTTTCTTGTTTGTTTCTGTGTTGGTCAAATCCAAAGGGGAACCTTAAATTATGGGGAACAAGGCCTCTGAAGTGGGAGGAAAACAGCTAGCCAAAAGAAAAACAAACAGATTTTTATTTTTAACTGCTTAAGGGACTTTATTTACATAATAAGGGCACCTTTACGCTAGGCAGACCAAACTGAAAGAGCAATGGCTGTACTTCTGAAATTAGATGCATTTTGTCCTAGCTGAAATATGGTAAAAAGATTTTCAAAAAAAAATTTTTAAGGAGCTCAATGGTTAAAAACCAACTTAATTAAAAGGCTAACATCCAAGATATATGAGTGTATGTGTGCAAGTTTGTATTGGAAAGGACTTCATGTTTGTGTTTGTTTTTCTCTCCTAATATCTTTTTCTTTTTTTGAGCAAATGTTTTATTTATTTTTTTCTTTTTCTTAGTTGACTGAATTCTGTTTTCACCTGATTTTTTTTTCTTTTTTTTCTTTTTTTTTTAATAGCTATTGCAACAGAGGCTACTCTGGCTTTTTAAGAAAGAGCGAAGCTGAGTATGGTGGCTCATGCCTGTCATCCCAACACTTTGGGACACCGAGGTAGGTGGATCACGAGGTCAGGAGTTCAAGACCAGCCTGGACAAGGTGGTGAAACCTCATCTCTACTGAAAATACAAAAATTCGCTAGGTATAGTGATGCATCCCTGTAATCCCAGCTACTCGGTAGGCTGAGGCAGGAGAATTGTTTGAACCGGGACCCAGGAGGCGAGGCTGCAGTGAGCTGAGGTTGTGCCACAGCACTCCAGCCTGGGCTATAGAACAAGACCCCATCACACACACAAAAATAAAGTGCAGTTCAGTTTTATGTATACTTTGGCTCAAAGAAAAATAAAAGCATCTGCCTCTAGCACCGCCAGATTTCCTTCTCTCTGTACCTTATGATGCAAATTTTGCTATTTGATTTTCACCTCAGTTGTTTCCTTTAAAGTGCAAACGTAAGGCTATTTAGCTGACAACTGCCTAGGGTTGTGAAAGAGGATATTAAGAATCTGAAAGTCTAAGAAAGAAAACAAAAAAGTACGGTGTGCGTTTCTTTATAAACCTATAAAATATACTTCTATGGTCATGCCTAATATACATTTACATGTATTTATATGTTCTGTACAAAATGTTTCACTACTAAAAGTATATACAAGAGATCTAATTAATTGGCTTAAAGAAACATAAAAGCCCTTAAATCAGCTACTATATAAGAAACGACTAGTCAAATGTTTTTTCAAGTTTATGCAACTTAAGTAAAATCTTTAATAAATAAGCTAGCTTTAAAATTATTGGTAAAGTAATATTAAAAGTGTCTTAAGGAATTATCAGCATACATTTGTGTTGCATTTATTAATCAAGCAAATTTTATACTCATCTCTGCCAAATACTAAAATGTGTCAAAATTCGGCATAGGAGAAATGAAACTATAAACCTAGCCCAAATCAGAATGATCTCTGTTTGTGTAATTTTTAACAAATTAGACATTTATATGAGTGTAATGAAAATAGCTGCATCTTGAATTTAGTAAGATTACCTTAACTTCTAATCCTGTGGCTTTAGGCAGTTTGGTCCACAGGCAATAATGAAGTTTGTTTTGGGAACGGACTCTTATTGTATTTGTTTCAAAGCTAAACTCTAAGTTCCTCTCAAAGTTACTTTGGCCTATGTCCAGGAATGAACAAGGACAGTTTGAAGGTTAAGAGTAAGATGGAGTCAGTTAGGTACAATCTTTGTTCACTGTCTCAGTTATAATTTTGCAATGGTAGTTTCATAGCTTTAAATCATGACTATCACAGTTTTCATAAATAATCTAGGTAAACAATTAAAATGAAATAATTAGCTAAATATAATGGGATAAATACTTGTAGTCAAACTGATCTTAATTTAGAATATACGGCTATATTAAATTAAATGATAGATATTTCATTATTTGGGTATTTTCCAGTAAATAGATACTGTAGGGAAACATTCTTGCTAAAAAAGAAAAGAAAAAAAAAAGTGTCCTTTTTAAAAAAAAAGTGAACAAGTTTTGTTTAATTCAAAGTTTATTTTAAGGTTATGTACAAAACAAGGTAAAAGGAACCAGGAGTAAAAAAAAATATACATATATATATATAAAGAAACATAAAAATGAAGAGGGTTTTTTTTTTTAGGTAAAACGTTTAAAGATAAATAATTTCATTTCAGAAATAATCTTCTGTGGTAAATTTAGTCCTAAAATAAAATAACTGGTTGTTTAAAAAGGAGGGATGTTCAGAACAAATCAGAAAGTCCAACCATGTCATGAACGGTCAGTGTAAGAAACAATAAGAAGATATATATATATATATATATTTTAAATTATATAATTAAATTGTCATATTATTATGAAGTTTTGATTTGCTTAAGGAAAACAAAAGTGAGATACATTTTGTTTTTTAATTAAGGCTATTACATCCATGTATCTTCCTGTATGTGCTTTTAAAGTCCTTGTAACACTGAGTTACAGCGCTTTAACTCCTAAGTCTAAAAAAGACAACAAGTCCTGCTAAATCTTAACACTGACAGCAATTAAAGCCTCATCTTCAGGCCCTGCAGAAGATGCCAATCAAAATAAACTGCATTCCTGAGACACAGGGCAAAAGAATTAAAGCTATTCAATTCCTCAAGGCCCAGTGACTGTCATGGAAGAGGTGGACATGTAAGATTACAAGGGCTGATTTTGAAAAATAAAATATATTCAGTTTATCTATAAATTAATCATTAGTGTCAAAGGCATACTGATGCAAAACCAGTATATGGCCCCCTGCATCAGATTAACAAGGTTTTCTTGAAGCATTAACCAGCTCCTTAATAAACATTATGAAGGTCATCGAAGGCTTATGGAAGTTGTATTTTATAATCAAGATTAAATTTTATAGATCACAAAATTTTGGAAAAGAAAAATAATTTGCTTCTTGCTGTTTTTATTAGGGCTTCTTGTCTAGAAAATTAAATCTCCTATCTCAAAGAATAAAGGTCTTCATTTTTTTTTTTTTTTTAAATCCTCCAGTTATCACTTTGGTTAAATAAATGACTTTCCAATGACTGTAATCCTATTTTGTCACACCAAGTATCTTAAAGGTTTTATATTTGATGAACTTCCCAAAATTAAAGTATAAATTATGTCTTTTTCTAACCTAATTAAACCTTTAAGACACTAGATTTCCTAAATTCCAAAAATCACATTTGTTGGCTTATTTGGTATAAAAATTTTACAGGAAGCATTTGTCAAATATGATATGGTGTTTGGTTTTCTTTAGGCTGTATATGTATGAATATGTTATTGGTATGTCTTCCAAAATTATGAGAAGCCCCTGTAATTCTGGTATAACAGTGTACATTATCAGTAGTAATCATAATTGTTATGTTAAAATTATTGTGTGCCACAGAGGTAACAAATTTCTTTGTCAATTGTGTCTTTGAACTATGGCTGCCTTAAAACGTTTTTTTCATCCACGGATAGTTGTCGTCTTATTTTGGGCCTCTTTAGAAAGTGGTTTTATAATTGCCTATAATTTATAATTGCCTATAATTGCCAGTAAATCATATAATATAAACTCCAGTAGGCGCTCTGAAATGCAGGTTTCTGGTAACTTTGGAGATAGTGACATCAGAATAGAGGAAAAACTTTCAGGACTCACGGAGAGCTAAAATGTTCATGAGTATCAAGTAGAACGGGAATTAACTTCATGGAGGGAACCAATCTTTTTGACTTTTGCTTAAAATGTTTGCTGATCTTTTGTTTTGTTTTTCAGAATCTTAAAACTTTTCTTTTGAGCTATTGACAGCTTTTAATAATTTAGTATACTTATGAATAAAATTTGGAGCATATTTGTTTCTTTCTACCTTTGGAATTTGGAAACTATTTGTGACTATTGTTAACTTATGGCAATACAGTTATTTGCATAGGTGTAATTAGAATATGTTTTCATTTGTAACAGGACACAATTGGAGAAATTATTTTACCAAGGCTTTGACTGGAATGGTGTGCTTTCCTTTAAGGAATAAACTTGACTTATGGAGTCAATAAAGTCCTTTTGGAAAACTGGCGTCATATTTTATGTCCACAGTCCATGTGCAGGGTTTCTGACCTGTGGTAAGTAAAGAATGTTACTTTCTGACAGGCACAGAAGCCCCCAGGTTCATCTTGGAACCTCAAGAGGAGAGGAAATTCACCCAACTCATAGGTATTTGATGGCGCAAAGTCATGGCTGGGCTTGGCTTTAAAAAGTCTTGTCTGGCCGGGCGCGGTGGCTCAAACCTGTAATCCCAGCACTTTGGGAGGCCGAGACGGGCGGATCA
>NW_012114544.1:7282146-7289870 GCF_000951035.1 Colobus angolensis palliatus | reverse complement strand
GGCTGAGGCAGGAGAATGGCGTGAACCCGGGAGGCGGAGCTTGCAGTGAGCTGAGATCTGGCCACTGCACTCCAGCCCAGGCGACAGAGGGAGACTCCGTCTCAAAAAAAAAAAAAAAAAAAAGTCTTGTCTGAGATTCATTCTATGGAACAAAGTTCCCATCAAAGCCAATTTAAAGCTTATGTAAAAAATGATTATTATTGTGTGCTGTATACAAACAATTAGGCCAAGTATAGTCAGCAAACCAGTCCTAGCATGATTTGTCTTTAGTAAAATGAGAAACTTGAGAGAGAAAAAAAAAATGTTTTATAATGATTGTATGCCTATTGTTAGATTCTAGTCTTGCCTAATGTTATTTTTCAGTGTTTATTATTTTCTACCATTTGGACCAAATTCTATTTTTTCTAGGCTACGACTTTTCAAAATAATGTTTTTAATTTTTTCCTTCTTTTTTTTCCATTTTTCCTAATTTGAAGTCACTGAAAACTAAGGTGTACTTTCTTGGAACCCTGCGAACTGAAGCCAGACAACTTACATTTCAGAAGAAAATAACAATAACTCATTTACATACATAAACCACTTTCATACCTGCCTACTAATGTATGGACTCCAGAATAATTGGGCCTATATTAATTTTTCCAGGATTGTTCATTCGTTGTTGTTTTTTCTACCTTTCTCCCCTCTATTTTCTCTTCACAGGACATGAGACCTCACAATCTGCTAAAAATGAGCTTTTGGGACCTACTCATCTAGAAATAAACCATCCTAGCCATGAGAGATCAGGTGAAACCTCCGGCCAGAGACTTATTTTTTTGTAAAACGCTTTCTACAACAAATTTAAAAAAGAAAAGGGGGAAAAGTGAAAGGAAAATATCTTGGGCCCCTTCAAGCTGGAAACCACTCACGGCAATTCTCCCTTGGATTCTATTCAACGTGATCCCTCTGCTCACAGAGATAGATGTATATTCTGATTGGGTTTGCTTTAAGTTGTTTCTGCTTTTCTGGACAGAAATAATGGACTTCTTACATATATTGATTGATATTTCATGTCTCCCTAAAATATACAAAACCAAACTGTGCCCCGACGACCTTGGACACATGTCATCAGGATTTCCTGAGGCTGCCATGGGTACATCCTCAACTTTGTCAAAATAAACTTGTAAATTAACTGTGACCTGTCTCCTATTTTCTGGGTTCACAAGATTACTCCCTAGCTCTTATAATTGTGGCCTTCTTTTTCATTGTTTCCAGAATTATATATTGGTGTTTAACAATACCTGATTGAGTTGTTAATCTCTTGTGAATTTATTTTAGTTGTTCAGCTGTTCTTTTTTGTGGATTTTTAAAAGTTATTTAAAATATTCCAATTATACTAAAGATCTATCAGCAACTTTTTAATAGGAATGTCCAAAAGTTGGAGTTCTAGAGAAGTGGAGGTAAGAAGGAATTTTGATCAATGTGCAAGTGCTACTTAAAAAAAAAATTAAGTTGAACAGAAACGTAAGCCACCTTAAGTGTTATACCAATTTATCAATGACAGGACACTAGATACAGGCCTGATTTTGCACTTATATCTGCATGAGAAAAAAAATGAAAATTTAAGTTGCTATAGTCTCATGAAAGCATCTTTTGAAACTTAACACTTGATAGTCGGTAAAAGAAAGAAATGTGGTCTTTAACAGGAAAAAAAAGGACTCATTAGCTATCAGTATTTTGTTTCACTTGATGTTACCATTTAAAATAAGTTAATACGTCAGTATTCTAATTATAATATGACTGTCACAAAAATGAATTACTTTACCAAGGCAATCAAATTATTACGGAAATTGTACTGGATGTGAATAAAAGGCCTATGCTTAGAGTCTTGTCTTCCATTTTATAGTTCTATGGCCTTGGGCAAGATACTTTAAGCTCTCTGATCTTCAGTTTCTGCACTTTTAAAGTGAAGATACTAAAATAGCTTATACTTCATAATGATAAACTAGGTAAAATTACCAAGGCTAAAACATATTGATATTTGTTAAGCCTAAATTCTTTGAAGAATCCTTTGACTAAATTAAAACTGAAAAGCTTAAAATAATTAGATTAATAAAGTCCAGCCATATAAAAGGTGAAAGCAGAACAGCCTGCTAGAATTACTATTTAATTAATATTACTGTTAAATTAATTTACATTCATATAACATATAATTTATATTTATATACATTAGAAATGTAATGTATTTATCAAGACAATTATATATACCATTAATTAATTATTATATGATAACTGATCTGATATTTAAATGGAAGTTAAGGGTGTGATAACAGTATCCACACTATTTTCATAGTGGTCATTTGCCCTCTATCTAAATGAGAAAAAATATTTTGATGAACATTTAAAAATATCTGAATATTTTTCTGAATTAAAAATATTTTTCGGGTTGGCCCAAATGTCTAAGTTTTTCACTATCATCATTTACACAATGTAACAGAAGCCTTATCGAACCCAGATAGTTCCCTTTTTTACACTCACATGTACATTTATTGTCTGCCGCATCTGGATATGAAAAGTGAAGAGAAACTAAAATATTATTTCCATCTAACTAACAAGGCTCATGTAAAACTGGTAAAAAATGTAAGAATACCTTTTTGTTCCTTGTATAGTATTATCTACAGCAACCAATAAATTATAGTGCATATCTAATTAAACTCTAAATACGAACAAATTAAAGTATATATGTTTGTAATGAATTACTTTTGTTTTTATCACAATTTACCACTTTAATATTAAAATATAAGACTTATCCTTTATTTTTGTTTATGTGCAAGATGCTAAAAATTAATCAAGTTATGGATTTCAATACTTAACCTGTGCATCACCAGTCCTAAAGGGCCATAAGTATGTGGAACGTAGCAGCTGGGAACAGGTTGAAGGTGTCTATTTTTCAAATACTTTATGCTAAAAGATATTTGTTGTGGAGACTCATTGTAATGCTATCTGCAGGGTCTAGACCTAAGAAAACTGCCTTCTAAGGAGGGTATATTTTATCATGAGTTTCTTGTATACTTAATATGTAAATTATCTTGATTATGACCCAATGGTATCATTTTATATTAAATTACATGTCAAAAGTTTCTGATTTGTAAATGTATTTAAATGTGCATATATTAACACAAATTGAAGCATAACATTGACTTTTAAATTATTTATTACAGAGTTCTTTAATGATCAAATATTCAGTATTTTATATTACACACAACATATGATATTCAATACTCTAGATGGACTAGGTTAAAACTAAATATGAAATCTAATATTTCATTATTTGCCATTAAAATATTACTGGAACCATGTTTATATTCTCAAGAGCAGTTCATATCAAGTGTTGGCAATTTATATTTTCTCTCTTTCCTGTTCCATAATAATTTTAGTACTGCTTCCATAGTTGATTCAGTAGTCAACACGAGTTTATAAAAAAAAATTTTTTTCACCAAATTAATTTAACTTTTGTTTTGGGTAGCATTTCCAGTTATAATTGGGAGGAAGTTTTGGATGTAGTAGATATAGGTTTTTAGAAATAAAACACATACAGGCTAGCAATTTATCAAGATTCTTTAGATATTCTGGTATTACATAGAAAGTTTGATTCATTGCCTTGTGCTCATTCACTTATGTGGCCTTTTCTTTTTTCTTTTCTTTCTTTCTTTTTTTTTTTTGAGATGAGTCTTGCTCTGTGGCCCAGGCTGGAATGCAGTGGTGCAATCTCGGCTCACTGCAACCTCCGCCTCCTGAGTTCCAAGAATTCTTCTGCCTCAGGCTCACGAGTAGCTGGGATTATAGGCACGCGCCACCACACTTGGCTATTTTTTTACTTTTAGTAGAGAGGGTTTCACCATGTTGGCCAAGCTGGTCTCAAACTTCTGACCTCGTGATCCACTCACCTCGGCCTCCCAAAGTGCTGGGATTACAGGCGTCAGCCACCTGCGCCCAGCCCAGCCTTTTCAGCTACAATAATCTATGACCAGATCCTGTTTTCAAGGCTATTTGTTAGTTTCATTCTGTGCTATGAAAAGACCTTCAGGGGTTATGTTACTTGATCAATGGTATGACTTCAGTGTGGCTGATTAGCTTTGTGATTCCTGTTTTCCCTCTCATGTTCCAGTGTGTTTTGTTTTCTATTACTTACCAAACATTAATAATAGACACTGAATTTTGAACTTAACTCTCGAATTAAGCCAAAATAAACTGAACATATATAATACACAGACACACACACACACACACACACACACACACACACACACATAGGTTGAAATCTTTGTTAAGAATACTATTGACCTCTTCTATCCTGTCTTGGCCTAGACCTTGGACATTAGGTATTCTAGGTATGTCTATGCAGACTCTCCTGTGATGTTTACTTATCTCTATGCTCTATACAATGTTACTCTTCTGTCTAAATCTTATTAAATGTTTACTGTCACATTCTCATATACACTTTATTTACTGTACTATTTTACCTTCAGTGTTCCTTATGACAGAGAAAGGCACTGTAACTTAAGTATATATTTTGGATTCATTGGTGTTTTTATTTTTAATCCCTAATACAATTATTAATTTCTATTAATTTTACCTCTAAAATTTCTTCCTATGCTCTTTTATTTTCTCAATATCTGTGGCTACTATTCTGTTCTGACCACTGTAACACTTACAAACTGGTGAGACAACAAAATCCTTCAAACTGGTGTCCTTGGACCTAATAGCCCACACCAGCCACTCAATTCATCCTTTATCTATCCTTTACCCGGTAGCCAAAGTAATTATCAAGTAATTATCAAAGTAATTATCAGCAAGTCTGACCATATCAGTCACTTGTTTAAACCCTTAAATTGTTCTAAGTCAAAATTTCTTAACATGATTTACAAGTTTTTTGTGATCAAGATTCAGTGTAGCATTCTAAGTACATTTCTGAATTATTTTTATTACCATTAATAGGTGCTATGTTCATGATGTTCTAGCACATCTCATTATGTTAGAGAATGATGTTGTCTTCTCTGGAAATATTTTCCCACCATGCTCACCTTTTTTTTCTTTATGTGCACTAGTTATTCATCAGTTTTCTTTCCCTGGGGTCACCTTTTCTGAGATCAAGTACACGTAATTTGGACGCTTTCATGTATGAATGTATGCAATCTTAAAACCAAATACTTACCCTATAAGAGAACATGGCTTGATTTACAATTTCTTACTAACTTGTCTTCTTCTAGTAGAGCCCTAAAAACAGAGGGAACACACAATAAACATTTGTGGGAGGCAAGAAGGGACAGGAAAAAGGGAAAAAGAGTGGAAAGGAGAAAGGAAAAAAAAATGGCTAAAACAAGATGAAAAGTAAGAAAGTATTATTTTGATCAAAGAAGAAATATGTTGCTTAGTTATTCACCTATGCTTCATTTGTAAAAATTAAACCATCTCTAATAACAATAATACTACCTTTACTATAATGAACATTATCATCTACCCTAATGTATCACACTAGGAATGATCATCAGTGACAATTTTCCATATTGATAATCAGACAGGCCTTTACTTTTCTTTCTTTCTATTGTTAGTTCTTAAAATGATTATGTGTTAAATTAGACAGAATTCATTGGAAGGAGAAAAACATACTGCAGGTGACAAAATTACAATTATAATAGAAAACAGTCTGTTTGATATTTTTTTTCTCAGTAACACTACAACCTTTAGCATTTTAAAAACTTTGCCATTTTGAGTGCCATAATCAGGTATTTAATTGAACAGAACTGACAAAATGTTAAAACAGTTAATATGCTTGCTCATTTGTTCAATACTTTTTATTAATTCAATGAGATTCATATGTAAGTTAGTAATTTACTCTGCTGCATGATTCATTATAACAGAACACTATTTAATTTGAAAGTCTCAGAAAGAAAGTGATGATACTCTGTATAAGCAAGTAAAATTATCTTGCTAATATAAAATTTAGAAGTTAGATCAATAATATAAGAATGAAAGTATGGGAAAGCTACAGCTAGAAAATATTAAGATGGGGTATTACATAAAAGGAGAAATAAAGTTTTCAGCAAGATTATTATTTTAATTTGTTTTCAAATTGAAGGTCCTAGGTCAGATATTTAAGGTGAATACTTCTTTATTCACATAATAAATATTGATTTTTTTAATTTTTTTTTTTGAGATAATCTCATTCTGTCACTAGGGCTGGAGTACAGTGGCACAATCTCAGCTCACTGCAACTTCCATCTCCTGGGTTCAATCGATTATCCTGCCTCAGCCTCCCAAGTAGCTGGGATTACAGGTACCCGCCACTATGCCCAGTTAATTTTTTGTATTTTTAGTAGAGTTTCACCATTTTGGCCAGGCTGGTCTCAAACTCCTGACCTTGTGATTCGCCTACCTCAGCCTCCCAAAATGCTGGGATTACAGGCGTGAGCCACCATGCCCAGCCTGAATTTTTGTGAAGCTAAAAAATACTTGAGATCATTGCTCAGTAATTCTTTGTGACTAAAGGATAAATTTAATTTGAAAATAAAAACAGTATATAAATCTCACAAAATAACATGCTAGTGAAACTGTTATTTGAACATCATAGGTCAGGTTCAGTGGCTTATGCCTATAATACCAGCACACTGAGAGTCCGAAACAGGTGGATTGCTTGAACCCAGGAGTTCAAGACCAGCCTAGGCAGCATACTAAGTCTTTGTCTCTACAAAAAAAAAAAAAAAAAAACACAATTAGCTGAACGTGGTGGTTGGAACCTGTAGTTCTAGCTTTGCTGGAGGCTAAGGCAGACCCTTAAGCTAAGACAGATCCTTAAGCCCAGCGGTTGACATTGCAGTGAGCCATGATCACACCACTGCACCCCAGTCTGGGTGACAAAGTGAGAACCTGTCTCAAAAAAAGAAAAGAGAAAAAGAAAAATAATTATTATGAGTACTGTAGGAATATTGATATAAATTCCAGAAAATTGAAATGTAATTGTGAAAACTTACTCGATTACAAATTAGATAAACCTAACTAGAAAAATTCTTAGGCCAAAAAGGAAATTTCACTGAACCATCTCTCTTCCCCATTCTCTTTCCCTCCATCCTTTCCTCTCTCCATCCATCACTCTGACCATCTTTCTTTCTCTTTCTCATTTCTCTGTCCCTCACCCATTTCGTTTTTCCTTTCACTGCACTCCTTTGTCTGTCATTTCTGTATGATCCTTCTTTTATATGTAGACCGGATAAGTTTCTTTAAAACAACAATGGCTAGGACTACCAAAAGCTCTAGTTCCTCGTATCTTCACTATTAAAAAGAAAGCACAGGTCACTAGCCTGGGAATGGGTGTTGATTTGCCCACTTTGAGTCAGATGTCTGTGTCTGGCCTAAGCATAGCTTAGATTAAGTTCTTATTTCCAAGACAGAGGGTTTTAAGAAGGTAAAAGTTCCCATTTGAACCAAATGATTGGGAGAATTTTCCAGATATGAGAGATGCTGGTTTTATCAGAAAAACTATATATGGCATTTCTTCAGGTTTTCAGAACTATATAACAACTGAAAGAGCAAAGGAGAGACCTGAGGTAAAATGTATTTACTATTTAAGGGACTATTTAAACATTAGGTAGTCAGACTTGAATTAGAGCAGTAATAGTGGACAATAGCAATCCATGGAATAACACAGATAAACCTATGACATTTTTCTGAAGCTTTTTTTTTTTTTTTTT
>NW_012114544.1:7218368-7282096 GCF_000951035.1 Colobus angolensis palliatus | reverse complement strand
TTTTTTGAGATGGAGTCTCGCTGTGTCACCCAGGCTGGAGTGCAGTGGTACGATCTCAGCTCACTGCAATCTCTGCCTCCTGGTTCAAGCCATTCTCCTGCCTCAGTCTCCTAAGTAACTGGGACTACAGGCACATGCCACCACGCCCAGCTAATTTTTAGTATTTTTAGTAGAGATGGGGCTTCACCGTGTTAGCCAGGATGGTCTTGATCTCCTGACCTTGTGATCTACCCACCTCGGCCTCCCAAAGTGCTGGAATTACAGGTGTGAGCTACCATGCCTAGGCTCTGAAGCATATTTTCTTAAGTTGCATAACAATGTCAATGTATCAAGGAATAAACCAAGGTTTTTTTTTGTTTGTTTGTTTTATCTGTGAAGTGATCTAAAATTAACTAGAATTAGTCAATACATCCATTTAAAGCTTTTCATAAAAGCTACATCCTCCTCTCTCTACTTTCTGAGCTCTCTTTGCCTGACAGCAAACCATTATACTTCGGCAAATTTGTCTTCTGACATTCATCAAGAAGCCGCACACAATCAAACGGCAGAAGACCATGCCTATTCCTGTTCTAGGTGAGATGAAAGCAAATAAAAAGACTTGCAAATGGCATGAAGCCTCACAAATCCATTTCTGGTTTGGGATCCAGCCTACAGTGGAGTAATGGATATTTTAGCTCCCGGTTTGCTTGCTTCCACCTCAAAAGTTTGTTTATTCTTCATGATTCATGATAATATCAATATTCTCCTAGTGCCTAAATTTTGTATCCACAGATTTATTTCCTTTTTCATTTCCATTCAATTAGCTAGTACTATCAATACTTAAAACGTTTTGGGTTCTGTAAATTTCTAGATATTGCACTTACATTTTCTCATTTAATTTTTCTTAATCTTTACAATAGTTCTGTCAGTTATTTTTATTCTTATGTTTGAAGAGAAAAAAAAAGAAGTAAAGTAGGGAACAAAGGTTAAAGAAATTACAAAGGGTCAAATAAGTAATAAATAGGTGTGGGTTTCAGTCACAGGTATGGCTGACACTAATACCCATGTTTTTTCCACATCACCTACTATAGCATTCAATTTCTTAAATACATTGCTGGTGTCTGCTGCTCTGATTTATTTCAATTTCTATTACCTAATCTTTAGCTACTCCATTAAGTATGTATTGTACCTCAGGTCTTTCCCTACTTCAGTACATTCCTCAGATCCCAGCTTTAAATTTTTCTACTATTTTACCTCTTACATGTTTTAATGTCTAATTCAAGTTTCTAAAGTATCCTCTAGTACCATAGAATACATATTTTAAAGAGAATATATATCCTAATTTAAAAATGCCAACTTGTTTTGAATTTGTTGTTCTTGTTTGTTTGTTTTGAGACAGGGTCTCACTCTATCACCTAGGCTGGATGGAGCGCAGCAGTGTGATCTGCAACCTCCGCTTTGCTGGTTCCAGCAATTCTCCCATCTCAGCCTCCTGAGTAGCTGGGACCACAGGCATGCACCACCACACCTGGCTAAATTTTGTTTCTATTTTTTGGTAGAGACAGAGTTTCGCCTTGTTGCCCTGGCTAGTCTTGAACTCCTGGGCTTAAGCAATATGCTCATCTCGGCTTCCCAAGTCCTGGGATTATAGGCTTGAGACACTGTGCTTGGCCATTTTTTTTTTTTTCATATGCATGATAATTTGTCTTTTGTCCATCCTTATGCTTTCCACTGGGGTTTCAGATTATTCCTTGGCAAAATTATGTGTTCAGAATTTGTAATTTCAACAGTAAGTAAATCATTAGAAACTAGAGTTATAGCACAATGAAAAAAATAACACAAAGAAAAGTGCAGGCACTTTTTCTTAGCCACATGAAGCTGAGTTTGTAATTAACGTTATTATCACAAATTAAAACTTAATCTGATTTAACTATAAGTAATTTTATAATGGGATTAAAATATTATCAATCATTTTAATTTCATAGTTAGATTTTTACTATATGCAAGCTTTCTTCAGTGATTTTTTTTAATTGCAAAGAATGAGATAAATTAATGTAATCATGGGAAGGAAAAGGTTATGATGGCAGGGGGGATGTTTGTACCAGATGCAAAGAGAAAGTAAAATAGAATGATTCCATTCCTAGAAGTAAAGGGAGAAAAATGGAGGTGATAGTTGAAGAGAATTGACATAATCAGACAAATATGTTCTAGCTCTTATTCTCCATGACAAAATCTTAGCAATTCCAACATTACACAATTTGGATGGAAATTCTAGAGATTGTGCCCTGATCCACTACAGAATTCTGGGAGATGACGATGAAAGAGAAATTCTTAAATCAAGTCAGATGAACAAAAGCAAACTAAAAATGGCAGCATGACATAGCAGGCTGAGAGAGGATCAGAGGTGAAATAATCCTCAAATTTCCAACATGCTTCAAGGCTGAGTTGAGATCCACAGGACCTTCATGCAAGGGAAGAGATGACCTTGTCATAGAGGATAATGAATGGATAACCTGATCCAGGCTTCAGGTGGAGTACCTGACTAAAACTGAGAAAGAGTCTATAAAGTCTATATAATTCAAACTGGGTTTGGCAGAAAGAAGCACTAGGCATTCACCCAACAAAATAATGGAAACTTTTATCAGTGGTCATTTGACAGGTATAAGTGCAAGCAATTTAGAAATTACTCAAGTCAACAGTCTTGCAATGGAGTTCAATTCAATCAAGGACCAAGAGAAAAATCTCTGTGTTATGTTATGGAGTCTCTAACTCCACAACCAGGAGTCACAGGAACTTCTCCTCACACTCAAAGTCCTTTTTGAGACAGAAAGAGGGATAAGGAGGTGGCTATAAGGAGGCTGGTTAAAATGGAGGAAAGCTGTCTGAAACAATAACTGATCAAGATACCTTAATTAATGAGTTTAAGAGTCCCTTTGCTGTAATAACCAGGAAGGAGAGAGATTCCTGAGAGTAGGTTTAGAGAAAGTAGGAAATGTGAAAAGTCATCCATTTCCTTTCAATATAAGTAAAGAGTAGTACATGTTTAATCCTGGTGCAGTTTAAATCATATTTGCAGATGGTAAGTATTTGAAACCCTTTTTTTCAAAGCTT
This sequence comes from Colobus angolensis palliatus, assembly GCF_000951035.1. NCBI lineage: Eukaryota > Metazoa > Chordata > Mammalia > Primates > Cercopithecidae > Colobus > Colobus angolensis. The sequence goes on along the minus strand of NW_012114544.1, from coordinate 7,279,006 downwards.
TTAATCCCTAATTAGAGGGAAAAATGTGGATGTTGGTAGGGAATACTATACGTCTTCCTCAATATCTATTTTCTTCTACTTCTTTAGAAATAAAATATAAGTGTTTTAGCTAATCACATAGTCATTCAAAATGAATACTACAATCCCCAGAAACCCTTTTACCACTAGAAGTGACAAAGTTCTGGACAGTTAAGCATATAAATTTTTAAGTGCCATCTGCTGTAAAAAAAAATCTTTATAAAATGTCTTAAATTTTTTTTTTTAAGATTAGAAAATATCTTTAACTTGCAGTTACTAGGAAACACAGATATAATCAGTTACCACCTGGCTCTAATAGACTCTTTGGATTTTTCTAAGTAATTTTATTAATAATGTACTAGAGTAATCATAAAGGGATAGTCAAAACCAATTTTATTAGAAATTTTAATTAAAAATAAACTTTTTTGTTTCACATAAACTTTGAAATACAAGTATCATAAAAGCTAAAAAGAGACTGTCATTCTTCTTTATACCAAAAAAAGAATGGCCTAAATTATTTTAGAAATATATTGTATGGTAAAGTCTACCATATCGTCAACTGGGTGAGAATATCATGCATCTTTTCATTTACTAAGAAATATATATTTCACAAATTGATTCTTGAGTTTAAGAAAATTAGCTAAGATATAATTATGATAGTCATTGTTTGACATTCTATATACTCAATAAATTTCACCATCATTGTTATATTCTAGAGCAGTGCTGTGTAATACAATTACATGAGCCATATATGTAATTTTAGAATTTCTTACAGCTATATTGAAAATGTTAAAGTAGGTAAAATTAATTTTAATCATATATTCTATTTAATCCAGTATATCAAAAATGTATTAATAGTAGGTGTTTCAACATGAAATCAGTATAAATCATGAGATAGCTTACAGTCTTTTTTTGTTTTGTTTTATACTGAGTTTTCAAAATACAATGTGTAGTATACACTTATATTACATATTTCTGGTGCTCAATAGCTAGATGTGGCTACTATTAGTGGCTACCATATTAGATAGTGTAGCTGTATTTATATGTCTCTTTGCATTTATTTTTTAATGATTGTAAAAAGTCTAACCTTACCAATATTTTTCTCTTTCTCATGATAGGTGGCAAATTTAAAAATTCTACTCAATGAAAGCTGAAGGCAGACTTTAAAGATATACTTTCTTTATACCTTCTTGAAATAATTATCTAATACTTTGAGCATTTCAATAAGAAATATGAAGAATTACAATGTCATTATAGCATTTTTTGATAGCTCCGTGGTCTTTTGTATACTTTGAAATGTTTGATGAGTAGTGCAATAACTCTTAAGATGATAGCAAAAAGTGTAAAGACATTGCAAAATTAAGACATGAACCCATAAGTTATCTGAGATTTGTAACATTTAGTGGATTCATACAAATATGGTTAAGATACAGTGAGTTTTATTCTGTTACTTTAAAACAAAGGTACATTTTTTCTGTTTTCTTTGGAAGAACTCTAAAATAGTTTTAAAATATTAATTATTGTAAAAAGTTAGAAATCTTCAAAACTATACTCAAAAACCAAAATTAAGTACAATGCACCCTAACAGTATAATGAGAGTTTAAGCTATACGGTGCATGCCACTTGCTATTGTATCTTTGTCTAGTCCTCTATTCAGCTGTCTGGAATGTGATATAAATACAGAAGATTTTACTGTCATCTCAGACCACAGAGCACAAAGTGCACACACTCAGGAATATTATAATATTAGAATATTGAAATATTAGAATATTATTACTAGAATATTAGAACACTATTAGAATATTAGAATATTATTAAATATTAGAATATGGATTATTAGAATGTTATTAAATATTAGAATATTAGAATGTTGACCTGGAAAAACCTTTAACTGAAACAAAAGCTGCCTCCTGTCTTTTGAACATGGGAGATGTTATTTGGGGGTTGCTCTCCATGCAGCCCTCTTACAGAATTGTGTACCAGTGAGGATCATGCCCTTTTGTTTGTTTGTTTGTTTTTTGACATGAAATCTTGCTCTGTGGCCAGGTTGGAGTGCAATGGTGCAATCTCAGCTCACTGCAACCTCCATCTCCCAGGTTCAAGTGATTCTCCTGCCTCAGCCTCCCAAATAACTGGGACTACAGGTGCCCGCCCCCATGTCTTTTTTTTTTTTTTTTTTGTATTTTTAGCAGAGATGGAGTTTCACCATGTTGGTCAGGCTGGTCCTGAAATCCTGACCTCAGGTGATCCACCTGTCTTGGCCTCCCAAAATGCTGGGATTACAAGCATGAGCCACTGTGCCCAGCCAAGATCATGCCCAGTTTTTAATGCCATTTCCACCATTCCCACACACAGAGAGACTTTCATACAGAACAATCATAAAGTCAATACTAAGTAACACTGCCAAGAAAACTCCACACTAGTGTATCTTATTTATTAAAAACATACTTTACCTATCTTTATTTTCTTCATTTTTCCTGTTTGTGCTTGTTTAATGAATGCCTGGACAATTCAAGTGTTACTCAAGCTTTCTTTCAGTTTTAAGACTACATTCATGTTAAAATGATGAGAACTAGTGAATTATAATTACCACGTAAAATGAAATTTACTGTAAAAATAATGGCAAATTGTTGAATAGGTGAAAACTCTGCCAGTAGGTTTATTACCATCTCCAAAATAGTACTAGTTCCTTAAATAGAACTATAGTTGTTACAATATGATTTTTATCCTTTGGGTTTTTTAATGCTTTCTTAAGTCTGGGCACTGTATTATATCCATATTTGTTTCATGACTGAATATGAATAAAACATGAGAAACTAAGTTATATGTTCAGGTAATATAAAACTGGCTTGACCTCTCTGTAAATATCATCAAATCTGGCAGGAAAACACATTTTCTTTATTTCCAAACTAGAAGATGGTTTCTTTAGAAGTAAATTACATGCATTTGAGAATATGGATATAGGAAACTACAAAGAAGAAAAAGAGTATGTAGGTCAGGGTAATGATCCTTTGCTTATCACAAGCTGACAAAAATCTATAAATGTTAAAATACTTTTAGGTTATTTTCTCTGCACAAATTTCAAGTTATTGAAAAATTGGCACAGAAATGCTATTTTTCACTACTATTTTCTAAACACAGCCCGATTTTCCTTTTGGTGTTAACACTTGTAAGAAAATATGTAAACATCAGGCTTATGACTGCAGGGGCTTAGAGGAAGATAATTAGAAAGATTAAATCTAAAAAATAGAAAAGATTTTGTAGATGAAACAAAAACGTGAAATGAACTTTTTTAAAAAAAGAAAAAATAACCATAAGCAACATGTGTTTTTCTTCAACAAAACTTACTTTTTTTGTCTTAGCAACTTTTAGAATGAAATGGGATTACAGGTGAAATTTACAAATGGGTTAAGATTTTCAAGTTTTCTTATTTTGACTATTTATATCTAATACCTGAACAATACTTGCAACTAGGATTGCTTTTACTTTAAAAACAAATCTACCTTTACAGCGACTCTACAGTTTGAATTAATTTATTGGAAATTAAAAGTATGGCAACAAACACAGGGAAGACAATAATTGCATCCTGAGTTCTGTTCTGACCTTTATCTTTCAAAACAGTAACTCTCCAAAATTGCTGAAAGGTTAACTAATCTCTTAAAAGGTCACCTGTCTTTAAACTAGCTGCAGTATATAAATGCTTTTCTGCTATCCTGGAGCAATTCATCAATAACTCATTAAAATAACACTGTTTATTTCTTGAAGTTTTTACTTTCTTGAAAGGCTATTTCCTCTTGGTCAATATAACATTTAATGTTATGTCATAATTTACAGAAATATAATTACATAAAACTATGTAGTGCTGTTCAGTTAATTAAAACTATTTTTGAGTATGTAGTGTATGCCAGTCATAGTTCCAGTTGCTAGAAAAGAAAGCTAAGAAATACAGAGTCATAGATCAGAAAAAATGTTTGTTGTAAAATGTGTTTATGTATAGCAAGTATGGTGTATGTCAGCATGTAATATTTAAGTCAATACAATGGCCAATAAACCCTTTGAAAGATAATGAATTTATTTCAATATTGTTGAAATTAATTCAAACATTTTCAAAACTTTTTTTCTAACTCATTTGAGAGCCAACGGCACTTTAAAAAAATACCCTAAAGGTTAAATATAAATTAATGCAAAAATCTGTCCTTGAATGTACAATTGGATTATTTTCATGGGATCAAATACCATTACAAGTTTAATGGGTTGAACAAGGTGACTATGATAGGTGATTATGGTAGGTAAAAAGGGGTGCCTATTTGCAGACAAGAACAGAATTCTAAAGTAATAACACAGAATTGCTTCTATATTCTGCAATTGGTTTGAGACGATGTTTTTTTTGTTACTCTGAAGGAAATATTTGTTGTATAATCTTTGATTATTGTTTAAAATAAATCTCACTAAAGCCCACCAAAATGTCTTAATCATTACCCAATCATTAATTGAGGCCCAGTATTTCATTCCATTCAGAATAACAATGATATGCTTTATGAAGACAGGCCTTTCTTTGAAATAAATAACAATCTGTCCAACCATTTGGATGAACAATTGCAGTTTTTAATAAAAGTACAAATAATTTATAAATCCATTTTGCTTAAAAGAGTTCTCATTTTGGACATTTATTAAATTTACATAATTTTTAAAACTGCCTTTCTGACAGAAAATATCCAAGTTTTAGCAAGCATAAAAGAGTATGAAACAGCAAATGCATCAATAAATACCAGAGTATTTATCATATGTAGAACCAAGAATTGTTTTATGAATCGTGTTTTAATTTTATTTGTTTTTATGTATGTTTATATATATATATATGCAACGTAAATTGCATTTCTTGCAAGAGTTTCTTTCAAAAGACTTGAAAGACACTGAATTAGAACCTAAAGTGTGACAGCCTGAAAACATCAATACAATATAATGTCTGATTTTCACAAATACACATTAATTTCACATCTCTTATTTTTCTTCCTGAAAGCTTCAGCATTCATTGAATGGGGATATAAATATTCATGTCTATTTGAAGAAAAAACACAGAGTTTGATCGGAGTTACAGGAAAAAATAGAAAAGCAAATGGATATTATTTAAAGCCATCTACCTATATTGGCATTCAAAATATAAAAGTCCATTTATTATAACACACAACTTACATATATCCATGAGATAAACTTAAATAATACAGTTTACTTGGAAAATAATTTGCAATCGTAGCTATGTTACCTTTCTAATAAATTTATTTTAAATAAAATTGTATATATCATAATATATGCCTTTAAAAATATGATATTAATTCAGTTTCTAATTCATTGAGGGAAACGGAGGTGAGAGTTTTTGACACTGATGTTGTTATTGTTGCATTTTAACTCTCCAAATGAAATCCTGTTAAGCTTACTGAGTCCTTATTTTTGAATCGGCATTCTTGCCTAGGGTTGAGTCTTAGTATACTCCTGTGTTTCTACTGAAAATTAAATAGATACTACTCTGTTCCTATCTTAGTATACATTTGTCAAGAAGTCAGATTTTATTCATTTATACTGACATCTACCATACACTCAATTGTTGTCCAAGAGAGTAAGTATGCACTTATGCATATGAGCATGTTACATGCATAAAAAGACTGTGTAAAACATATTCATACAGTTTTAAGGATTACAATAATATACACATCTCTCTATCCATCTTAGAGATTAGAAAGTGAGTATTTTTAGAATTGTCCACCCTCACGAGCAACAAATGAAAGGTAATAACTTGTGTGAATGTTGGGTTCATTAGTCCCTTACTTTCTTTACAGGTATATGAGTCATTTATGATTCCTACATACCAGCCATCTCATTATGGACATTTTAAATTTTATATAAACAGAAACATTTGTGGATCTGAAGAAGGTAGCTTTTTTTTTTTTGAGACGGAGTCTTGCTCTGTCGCCCGGGCTGGAGTGCAGTGGCCGGATCTCAGCTCACTGCAAGCTCGGCCTCCCGGGTTTACGCCATTCTCCTGCCTCAGCCTCCCGTGTAGCTGGGACTACAGGCGCCCGCCACCTCGCCCGGCTAGTTTTTTGTATTTTTTAGTAGAGACGGGGTTTCACCGTGTTAACCAGGATGGTCTCGATCTCCTGACCTCGTGATCCGCCCGTCTCGGCCTCCCAAAGTGCTGGGATTACAGGCTTGAGCCACTGCGCCCGGCCCTGAAGGTAGCTTTTTGAAGTCTATAGCTGAGAACTCCAGCATGTACCCATGAAGACAATACCCAATATGGGGTAAGGAACCACGCCCCCAAATCAATGGAAACAATATCTGTGTATCACACTGCAGTGAGATAGCTTCTGTTCTCACTAGCTACCTGAATGCATAGCAATAGAAACTACCAAAAAACACATGAAAAAAAAAATGCATTTATACTAGTGAAGTATAGAATCTGTTCAAGTGACCTAATATGCATACAATAGTATTCTTCAGTGGATATGAAAAAGAAGGTGGAAGAAAACATGATTGAAGAAGCAATGGCCAAAGGTTTTCAAAATTGGATTAAAACTATGCAGCCACAGATCCAAGAAATTCAACACATTTCAAATATAAAAAAACACAAAAATAGGCACATCAAAATCAAATTGGTTAAAAACAGCTGTAAAAAGCAAATCTTAAATCAGTCAGAGCAAAGAGTACATTATATTCAGAGAAAATGTAAAAATAATGTCAGGCTTTTTTGGAGGAAGCAAGGCATCCTAAACCACAATGGAACTGCATATTTCAAAAACAAAAGGGCAGAAAAGTTATATTAAACATATAAAAGATGAAAAAATATATCAGCAAAGATGAGAACTTCAAGAAATGTTAATAAAAGTTCTCCCAGTAGGACATAAATTATACTATAGTTCTGTCACATCTTGTGAGTGAGATGCTGTCATTGTTCACCCATTGTTCTTTTTAAGGACATTGTATATAGTGCAGAAGCTTGGAAGACCGAGTTGATGTTTCTGTCTAGAGTCAAGAGCAGGTTTTCTCATAGCCTTGGAAGATAAGGATACTGTCTCCCTGTAGAGCAAATGGCAAATGTATTTGCTGCCCAATATAACAGAAACTGTGTCCCTATGGAAGAAAGCAAAGTCATGCTTACTGCCTATTATAAAAGACTCAAATTCCCTATGGTAAGACTTCCTTTCCTGTAATGCAATCCAGGTATTTTCTTGCCCTCTTCATGTTGCCCTGTGGGAATGAGGGCTTCAGAAATTGATACAAAATGATGATACTCTTGCTACTGCTATTGCTTCTGGTAATGAACTCTTTTGTCTCTGACCCAACAACACAGTAACTTCTGTCAATAACAATGAAACTCTGTCAGACTAATTGCTTACCATGAAAACAAGGTAAAACTAAACTCTTCACTCTTCCTGATGCCTGAACATATGCATTGATCATTTCTTATTTCCTTAATGCAGATTGGAATGCACATACTTAACAGTTGGTCAAACACTCACACTGGTTTCTTTGCCTGTAGAGTAAGAGATACTATAATAAAAATGACCAATTGAAATTCCTTAAATTGAGCATCTTACACTTTGACAGTGATAGTATACTTCTGCCTTCCAAGTACATTTCATATAAGATTGCATCTCAACATGTTCACTTTCAACATGTGGACTCTGAGCTCTCCTCACAAGACTAGATTTCTGTAATAGACTCCTAAAACCGATTCTCCTGATTCTACTCTTATAATCAATAAAGAAACAATTCTGGTTAAAAAAAATAAATAAATAACCACTGTAGTCATTCTAAGTAGGAAATACTTTAATATAAGGCTTATATTTGATTGCAAATTATTAAAAAGGCTGAAGGAGCAAGTATTAGCTTGTGCTTCCGAGGCACACTCCCAGAATAATATACAGTCCTCAGAAATGTAACCGCTATCACTGCAGTCATGACTGTAGCTATGACTTTCAGGGTCTAGAATTATCACTGCCTACAGAAGACTCTGACACCAGCGAGCTGGTGAATAGGCACAGTTCTGACTTGAGGCTATGATATCCCTTCAAGAGGTTGCCTATGGTGATATTGTTTCTTGAAACTCAGGAGACCTCAGGTTTAGAATCTTTTTCAAAAGATCTAAAACTTTGTCAGATATTGGTTAAAATCGAGGAGCCACAGGAGGTAGTGTTCCTTTGACTTCCTTCCATGTAAAGTGTCTAAATGATAGAACTTTCTTTGCACCCAGAGTCTTAATTGAAAAGGAGGCTGGAAAAACAGACTTAGCTTTCCAACGCTAGAAAACAGAAGATGTAATAATGTTTTGAGGAAATAAATTCAAATTTCTACTACAACATCTCTATAAGGTTTTTCCCATTCAGCTACTTTAGTGATATCATTTTGTTACATAAAACATAAAGCCTTACCATTGTATATAGAATAAACCATAAAAATCTTACTATGGCTCAAAGTTTACTCGATAATCTAATTCCTTTCTTACCCCATCTCCTGCTTTTCCCCTTCTCTTCATTACACTTCATCCACACTGATCATCTTTCTTTTCTGCCAATACTAGGATTTTTCTCTTTAGACTTGGAGAAATTGTCCCCAGAAATCTTCACTAGACTTTTGTATAGTGAATGAATTATATAATGTTTTAGCTCCAGTGACAATCCCTATCAGAAGATTTCCTTTGACACTCCAATATTAAGCAATAACAAAAATTTCACATGTGGATTCATAACTTTTCTCACTTCTAGTACTTTTTCTTGCATAACATTTTTATTGTAATTTTAGTTATAATTGCTTTAATTTTTTATTAACAACACCTGTGAATGATTAGGTTGAAGTCTTATTTATGTCTATTATATAAACATATCTTCATTATTTTGAAACTTGTTTTTCTCTTGAATTTTCTGGTCTATTTTCTATTTAAAAAAATTAAATTAGAGGTATTTATTTATTCTTTTGTTTTTCATTTATTTTCATATTCTGTCTTTGGGGATATTTTATTTCTGTCTCACAGAGAGTACTGTTTAGAATTTCTAACTGTTTAGAATTTCTAATCATTGTCTGCTTTTTTTCAGTACTGGTGACAACTCATTGTTTGAATTATTTTTACTTTTAGTTAAATGTGATTATTACTTTTCAACAGGCCTAGTCTTATTATTTGTTTTTTTCTTTTTATTCATTATCACAGACACATATATCCATCTGTTTGCAAAGCACAAAGCCTTACTGTTGTATGTAGAATAAATCCCAAAATTCTTTATGGTTTAAAGTTTACTCCATAATCTAATTCCTTTCTTACCCTATCTCCTACTTTTTCCCTTCTCTTCATTACACTTCGTCCACACTGACCTTCTTTCTTTTCTCACAACAGATGGATACATCTATTTTGTTTTTATTCTTCAGTCATTTCTAAATATTCTTTCTGGACATTTAATTGTGAAAATGACAAGTTCATATAAATTTTGAAACCTAGTTTCTAGTTCCTGTTCATCTGTATTATAGAAGAATACTTTTCAACCTCTTTTTGAACTGGAAACCCCTTCCAAATCAATATATAATCACATGAAAACTCTAAGGATTATTTAAAAGAATCTTTAGTATAAAATGTATTTTAGTTAAACTTTTTATTAAAAAATGCATTATAAAGTTAGTTTTGATACAGTACTTAATAATATTGATAATATATGCCTATGATTTTATATTTAATAGGAACAGATTCCTATTAATTTAATTTATTATAAATATATGGATGTATTGCTAAAACTCTTTATCTTTTAAATGGATTAGCCCATTTACATTCAGGATTAGTTTTGATATGTGAGATTTTGACCCTGTCATCATGTTGTTAACTAGCTGTTCTGGAAACTTGATTATGTAGCTTCTTCATAGTGCCTGGGGGCTATATGCTTACATGTGTTTTTTGGGACAGTAGGTGTCATTCTTTTGATTTCATGTTTAGCACTCACTTAACAACCTCTTGTATGACTGCACTACTTGAAACAAATTTCCTCAGTCTTCGCATATCAGAGAAGGATTTTATCTCTCCTTCACTTATGAAGCTTAGTTTGATGGTATATAAAATTCTTGGTTGGCATTCGTTTTCTTAAAGATGCTGAAAATAAGTCCTCCAACTCTTCTGGCTTGTAGAGTTTCTTCTGAGAGGTCTTCTGCTAACCTATTGGGTTCCTTCTGTAAGCAACTTGACCCATCTTTTTAGCTGCCTTTAACTTTTTTTCTTTTTCGTTAACCTTGATGAATCTGATGAGTATGTGCCTTGGAGACTGTTGTCTTGTACAGTATCTTGCCAGGATTCTGTATATCTCTATATTCCTTAAATTTGAATGTCAACCTCTCTAGCAATATTAGGGACATTTTTTGTGGACAATATCCTTAAATATATTTTCCAAGTTGTTTATTCTCTCTCTTTCTCTCTCAGGAATGCCAATTAGTCATGGATTTTGTCTCTTTACATAATCCTATATTTCTCAGAGATTTTGTTCATTTCTATTAATTATTTTTTCTTTAGTCTGACTGAGCTGATTTGCAGAACCAGTCTTTTAGCTCTGAGATTCTTTCCTCAGCTTGGTCAATTCCAATGTTAATACTTCCAATTGTATTATGAAATTCTTGTAGTGAATTTTTCAGTTCCAGAAATTCAGTTGGGTTCTTTATTTAAATGGTTATTTCATCTTTTTGTTCTTGTATCATTTTACCAGGTTTCTTATGTTGGATCACAACTTCCTCCTAGATCTTGTTGGGCTTCTTTGCCATACAGATTCTGAATTCTATGTCTGTCACTTCAGACATTTCAGACGGATTGAGAACTGTTGCTGGAGAGCTAGTGAACTTGTTTGAAAGTAGGAGACACTCTGGCTTTTTAAATTTCCAGAGTTGTTGCACTGATTCTTTCTCATCTGGGAGGGTTGGTGTTCTTGTAACTATGGTATAACTTCAGTATAGTCAATTATCTTCATTTCTAGATATTTTCACAGGGCCAGGGCTCTGGATAGGGTCTTTACGGCTGAATTCTTACCCTTGATTTCACAGGGAGGTATATTAGAAAAATACTTTTGGTGTCATAGTTTAGGCTGCAATTCAGTAAATGGTGCAGTTGTGTTCTGCAGTGCAAGGGGCAGAAAAATGACCCCTCTTACCTGGCCCACTCCTGGACTTTCAGGCAATGCCATCTTATCACTGGCCCTGCACCCGCATTTATTTTGTTAGTGGTTCTAGGCTGTGGGGTTCCCTAGGCAGAGGCCATGGCAGGGAGATAGACCCACATCATTTCCAGGACTGCCCTGGGGAGGAAGGCACATCCCACTCCCACTCCAGCCCACAAACCCACACATCTCACCTGTATTATTGCTGTGAGAGTGTGGGCTTCTTTCCTGCTCAAGTGCTGGCCATAGATCTCAGATTGGCCCTCCTAAGTTATATGTTTCAGTGCTGGGGACCCAGAATCAGCTGGCAGCTCCATCCTTTGAACCCTCTGAGTCAGATTCTGAGTGTGACTTGGTATCTGAAGTGCTCCCAGGCTGCCAGGAACATAATCAGGTGGATCAAAGCACCCAGACTAGGCAGCAGAGGCTGCACTGTGCATATGGTCTTGCAAGGAGGTCATACAGGTGCCATGGGAGGGACTGCAAAACGGATTTGCCCTAGTCCCATGCGTAAGTTGGTGCCACATTCTCTTTGCCTGGCAGTCAGCTGGGACTAGAGATTATTGGAGGGAGATGGGCAGCCCTGGGTAACGGAAGTCTATGGCCACACTCCATCAGAGCTACACCATGCACAAAGACCCCTGGTTCCACACCAGCTGAAACCCTGTCTCAGTCTACTCTCTGGGCAGATCCCTCTGTCAGCTCAAATGTCCATGGAAGACATGGGACCACCTTCAGCCAGGATTCCAGAGGTTTTCAGAGAAGGTGGGCAGTCCCACACTCCCTTTACTCACCCATTTCCCAGGAGCCATTTGGGGCCAAGAGCTAGCCCCTGCATTTGGATACCCCACATAGGGTTCCCAGCCTCCTCCTTCCTCAGCCTCAGTGTCTACATCACATCTCCATACACTATTGGTGTCTTCTCTCCGAAGATCTGTTCAAATTACGTTTGTTTACACAAAACCTTTGTCTGTCTCCATGGAAGTAACACTTCCAGGCCATGTCTAGTCAAAAAAAAAAAAAAAAAAAAAAAAAAAAAAAAAAAACCCTAAACCCACTTTAAACATAATAACACACACTAGATTAACCAAAAATTCTGACAACATCAAGTGTTTGCAAAAATATGAAGTAATCCTCATACAGTGCTGGTGCAAAATTTTGTCAGTGTCTACTCAAGCTGGGTTTCTGTCATACAGTATATTATTGTCATAAGGAGAGCACAAGGGACTGCAATTCCAAATTGACTATCAATTGTCAGCATCTCTGTTAAGGAAAATTCAAAACCTGTCAAACTTGGAGCATTCGGGGCTGTGATACTTGGAGATATATTCCAATATTAAGAAATTTGGCCTTAACAAGAAGTATAAGGAAAGTAATACGGATCAAAGCCAAACCTACTACGTTCCACCAAGGTTAGACATTTTGTGTAAATTGCTTGTTCTACAAGGGGCATCATTTCAATTTTGAGCTATGTAAATGGAATGCTCCAGATCTATGAAGTACACTCTCTGATGATTTTAAGTGACTGTCCTTTCCATGAGCAGATAACTAAACGAACTAAGGACTGGATATAAAAAATCACGCAAAAATTCATTTGTGTTCACCTAAAACTAACAGTTGAAAGAAAATAGAGAAGATGTCTATAAGTATACCTTTGTAAAATATTTTCAGCAGACAATAACAATAACTAATAAGACCTTGACCATAAGTACTGGTCAATGTTATGAGTGAAAGATCAACTATTTTTGTGCACCCTGCTAGATTTAATTTTTTTTTTTTTTTTTGAGGCGGAGTCTCGCTCTGTCGCCCGGACTGGAGTGCAGTGGCCGGATCTCAGCTCACTGCAAGCTCCGCCTCCCGGGTTTACGCCATTCTCCTGCCTCAGCCTCCGGAGTAGCTGGGACTACAGGCGCCCGCCACCTCGCCCGGCTAGTTTTTTTTTTTTGTATTTTTAGTAGAGACGAGGTTTCACCGTGTTAGCCAGGATGGTCTCGATCTCCTGACCTCGTGATCCGCCCGTCTCGGCCTCCCAAAGTGCTGGGATTACAGGCTTGAGCCACCGCGCCCGGCCTAGATTTAATTATTAAAAAAATCATCTAAGTAGCAATCATAATGCAAAATGAGAGATTTATTTTCAAATAGATTATACATTCAAGCATTTGTAAAAGAAAATAAAATAGGAAGCAGCCAACTTATAAATGAAAGAACGTTAACATTTCTGTCTAACTTTATGTTAGGTAAAATAAAGCAATGAAGTATTTTGTTGGTATATAGCAATTATGAACAATTGGTGCTAATCACAGTAAATTGGATAGAAAGTGATAACAATTACAATATTAATAGATAAGTTTTCCCCCTGTAGTATGATATGTCAAAATGTTGACTGTACACTAGATTATGTAAAAAAAGAAGTACATTTTCCCTCACAGTATTTGTGAAGCAGTCTCTGTTAACACATTTTCCCACTGAAGTATTTTGTAAATAAATCAAAGATTTTTCAAAATGAAATTATATTAAAGCCATGCTTCATTAGGAAATCTAGTATGCACATGTAAATTAGCTTTGTAAAGTATTCCATTGGTTCTGAAACTAGATTCACTGCCTAGTGAAAATATAGATAATACAGAGAGCACATTTATTCTTAAAAGTTACCACCACATGCAATCTATCAAAACACTGTAGCAGTAATGTGTTATGTGACACCCATTAATGTCTCGTCATGTAGAAGCTTATTTTTGAAGAGCTTCTAATCTCTTTCATAATCCACCTATAGGGCACAGAAAACTTTACTCTTATACTAACCACTACTAGTTAAAATTCCCAAGCTTAACGAAAATGCCCATCATCAGTATAGTAAATTTTTGAAAAGAAAGGAACTGATTGTCAACTTTGTGGCCATATCTTAATGGGAGACAAAGTATGGAATAATTTTAACAACTGGAAAGTTATCTATTAACTCTCAAGTCTGCATTTGTTTCTTACTCGTAGTATTAATTATTCCGGCAGAAAAAATGCCATATGAAATACATTTGGAGAAAGTTATAAATCAAATAGTGAATGAAGTAATAAAGGATTTATATCACTTTGCAAAAGAAAAGACATAGGTAATGACCTATTATGAAAGACATTAAGCAGTCTTTTCTATAAGCCCTGCAAAAATCGAACTGAACATGGAATCATCTTCCATTATCTCCTCCATATATTTCTTGAGTACTCAACTTCTATGAAGAGGAAAAAGTAAGAACTTCCCAAAAATGTAATGTTTGTAAATTGATTTATTTGTCTAATATTTATTTGAAGAAAAGTTATTAATTACCTTCTGTATTAATCAGAATACAGTTGGTGGCAAAGAATAGAACACCATCACAAATTAATTAATGATAAAATGATAATTTATTCCACCTGAATTCTAAAATTCAATCAGATTTCTTTCTCTTTCATTGGTTCAGTTTTGCTTACCTTCCATTTTTGTCTCATTCTCATTTCTTTCTCTGCAGATAGCCTGTGTCTACTTGCTTGGAAAGAAGGAATTCCAACAGCTTCAGACTTAATATTCTTGTTAGGTAAAATTCAAAAAAGTGAAGGTAAATACTACCTACTTACCGTTCAGAAAATTCTGGGCAATGGGAACACTTTAGACTATATGCCTATACTCTAGGTGTGGTTCAATGAGCAATAATCACGCCAGGACCACAAGCAGTGGTTACCTACTCAGCCAACACGTTCCTAGATTTACGTTGTACTCTTTCAACTGGTTGGCTAGCCTTCCTTGTTTACGTTGCATTTATACATTTGGAAATACAGTTTCCAAATGCATTTCATATGGTTTTTTTTCCTGCCAGAATAATTAATACTACGAGTAAGAAACAAACGCAGACTTGAGAGTTAATAGATAACTTTCCCGTTTAGATGTTCCAAACACCTAAAACCATGCCTTGTACTTAGTAATGCCTGGTCTAAAATTATATGAGCTTATACATCAGTGGTTCTTAAAGTATACTCCAGAAACTCTCAGGCTTTTTAGACACCTTCACAGGGTCCACAATATCAAAACTATTTTCATAAAAATACAATGTTCAAAAAGTTGATTGACATGGCTTCAGAGTTTGCATTGCAAGTAACTTTCAAAAACAACCATTTAAGTTTTCGTATAGTATCAGGAAAAATACTTACAATTATCTAAGAAATGCATTAAAATACCCTTCCCTTTTTCAACTACGTGGCAACTATCTACTTTATATTCTTTAATCCTAAAATTACATAGCAAGAGATTAAAAATTGATGCATTTATAAGAATCCAGCTCTCTTATAATAGCTAGATATTAAAAAGATTTGCAAAGATATAAAACAAGGGCAGTCTTCTATTTTTTCATTAATTAATTTATTTAGACAAGATCTCACTCTATCACCCAGGCTGTAGTTCAGTGGCACAATCACAGCTCACTGTAGCCTTGCCCTCCTGGGCTCAAGCAATCTCCCACCTCAGCTTCATGAGTGGCTGGGACTACACATATGTGCCACTTTGATTGGCTATTTTTGTTTTTTCCATTTTTGTAGAGATGAGGTCTCACTGTATTGCTTTTGAACTCCTGGGCTCAAGCAGTTTTCTCACCTTAGCACCCAAAGTACTGGGATTACAGGTGTGAACCACTGCTCCTGGCCTCTATTTTTGAAAGATGTGGTCGTTAGTTATAAAGGTATATTATTTATATTAATATGCCATGGTTTTAATTTTTTAAACTTATTCATAAGTTTCTACAGATATATTTATAATTTGAGTTGTTATTTTTAATACAGAAAATATCAGTACATAAAACCCATGTAAACAAAAGGTCATTGGTGTCCTCGATGAACTTTTAGAGTGTTCCAGAGTTCTTCACCAAAAAATTTGTGAACTACTGCTATATGCAGATAAATATATAAATATATATGGTATGGTAAACTAAATACAATTCTGTATGAGCAACTGAACTGATTTCACTAAGAGGCTAAATTGTTGTCAGCATGAGCTGGGCACTTTCTAACAAAGAGTCCTTCCAGATCAGAGCATCAAGAGTACCAGAACAATATTGTATATTTTAAAGTACATACATCAAGATTCTTCACGAGATTGAAAGTGAAATATTTTCCACAATTTAAAATTTCACTAGAGCATTTTCTTCTGTACATTTTCTTCTGTACACTTCTTCTGAGACTGAAAGTGAAATATTTTCCAAAATTTTAAATTTCACGAGAGCACTTTCTTCCGTACACTGAAGACAGAGCATGAATAAGACATTCAGAATGTCCGCTCTCATAGAGTTTATGTACTTTTGGCTGCATACAGAGACCACGCAAGTAAACAAAATAGACAAGATACTTCCAAATTCTTATTAGCGTTGTTAGAAAAGAATAAAAGAAATAAATAAGCTAGAAAGAGACTTGCAAAGAGTGCATAAGAATTTAAGTGAGGTATAGGAATGTCTCCATGAGGTGAATTTTGAACTGAGATTTGAATGACAAAAAGAAACCACACGGCAATAGATGTTTGGGAAAAAATTTAAGACTTTGGTTGTGGACATAATATGTTTGAATGTCATATTACATCCAAGTAAAAATTTTGAGTAAGCATTTTTATAGAAAAGTCTGTAGTTACAGGGAAACATAGAAGGCCATATCATCTCTGTTGTGAATCTGCAATCTAACAGAGCCCAACCAACTGAACACACTAAATTAATATTTGTTGAGTAAATAAATTAATGAAGCATCTACTTCCCTGACTGGTAATTTTTACTCCTCATGTAGTCTTCTATTTAATTAGTTCATTATTAATTATCTTCCAGTCTTGCTCCATATGAGGAATAATGACATAAACAGGAAATCTGAGCATTCCACTTACTGAAATCTTGTTAAATTGATTTTTAAATTGAAATGTTTCTTATAAATTAAGATATCATTAATACTTACCTACTATATGAAAAATCACTGGAATGACTAAGAAAATTTAAGTTTCTGCTACTATATCTGCCTATTATAAGTGTTTACCATATCAGGTTCTGCCCAAAATGAACATATGTATTCATGTATGTGTTCGTTCATTCGTTTATTCATTCATTTTTGATAAACACTTGTTGAGTCTTTACTCTGCTGCAGCAATTTCCTAAGTGTTAAAGATATGCACACTTAAGGACAATGTCTGTCTCTGCCTTATAGGCCAGAGCTGGAGACTGTCTGTGCCTTATAGACCAGGATGGTAACCAGTACTTTGGATTCAACAGAATGGCACTTACGAAAAGTTTAATGGAAATATGAAGTAGAATGTTCTATCAACTTCCTGGGGAAGTTAGTAAATATTTTGTAATATTTACATGAAACTTGGAACAGAGGGTGAGAAAGGCCAGTTCAAGCAAGGGCAACAGCATGTCATCTAATTGGCATATTATAAAAACATTGTGGTAATATTTATTTATTTATTTATTTATTTATTTATTTATTTATTTATTTATTTATTTTTGAGACAGAGTCTCACTCTGTCTCCCAGGCTGGAGTGCAGTGGCGCAATCTCCGCTCACTGCAAGCTCCACCTCCCGAGTTCACGCCATTCTCCTGCCTCACCCTCCAGAGTAGCTGGGACTATAGGCGCCCGCCACCACGCCCGGCTAATTTTTTGTATTTTTAGTAAAGACGGAGTTTCACCTTGTTAGCCAGGATGGTCTCCATCTCCTGACCTCCTGATCAGCCCACCTTGACCTCCCGAAGTGAGCCACCGCGCCCGGTCGGTAATATTTTTAAAGAGAAACTGAAAAGGTTGGTGGAAGGGAAAAAGAAGAAAGCAGGAAAATGGGGACAGAGAACAGAATAAGAAGGTTATTTGAAAAAATCAAGGGAACTCCCTAAACTGAGGCAGAGACAGCTGGGATGAAGAGTGTCTTCCAAGTTTCAGTCTTTGAACTTTGGGGACAGATAATGTCATTCATCTGGAGGTGCTGAGGGTAAAATGGAAGATTAGAATATCCAAATGGGAATATCAGATGGGCATATCTGGAGGGAGGATGAAATTTAATCTTTAAAGCTTTGTTATATAAGTGATAATTTAAGAAATGACCATGAATATAATCACTCAGCAAAAGTAAAGAGACGATTGGAGAGGTAGGACCTAGTAAGAACAAGTATAGATAAAGGAAAAAGAGCATATGTAAAAAACCAAGTAGACAGAGATACACATATGGAAGAAAGGGGATGCAATGTCTTGAAAACCAAAAGAAGAGAGTACTTTGAGGAGAGATGAATTAATAGTGCCAGATGACACCACTGTGAGTTTTAAAGTACAGTATCTTAAATCAATTTTGATGTAGTGATACAAGATGGAAAAGAAATAATAATGTCCTTCTATCATTTAGACCAATGTCTAGAATTTTGCTGGGAGATTATGTGCAGTTTTAATTCAAGAAAATGCTCTTTGGAGACAGTTTAAAAGATAATTAAAATGCTACAAGATTTGGCACAGCAACAGAAGTTTAAAGAAAGTACAGATCTTCTGCCTATGGAAAGGATAATTTAACGTAGTTCTTTGAGTTGTTCTCACTTGTATGGAAAATTCTTAAATGGAGAGTGTTATCTGGAACAAATTTTTGGAAGTCAAGAAGTTGAGACCAGACTATTTCACCGGAAAATACACTATTCTAGTTTAGAAGAGTAGAACTAGTTTGTGATAAATAAAGAGAAATGTATGTGTGAATTTGTTTGGGGTGGGAAGCTTTAGGAAGGAGTCATATAGCCACACATTATGGTACCTAAGGAAACGCTACTGTTTAATTCAAGAAAATAATGTCATATTGAAGTATTTTGGGAAGTTTTATTTTCAGAAAAAAATAAATATACATGATTGTGTTTGTAGACTACATGAATGTAGCATTTTATGGAGATTGAATAGCTTTTGCTTCCAGTTAATAAGTGAGTAATACTATTTCACTTTAATATTTCCTCTAAGTAGATGCAGCTTCATATTTCTAGAATAAGTATAGCAAGCACAGTAAAACCTTGTTTTTCATCTCCAGTGACTTCTGAACCTGCAAGATATCATAAGCATTAGAGTCATTATTTAATGTTTATTAGATACTCTGGGATCATATGAAGGTTGAAGCTATAATTTAGTAACAAAAGTAAGTATAAACCTGCTCTATTTTTGTTGCAATCCAAGAAAATAATGTAAATCTAAGTTATCCTTATAATTCTGGTTTATGATGTGTTTTTATTGATCTTAATAGTATGAAAATAGCAAAACATTGTCTGCTTAGCTATACGTAAAACTAGACTTTAAATGGTAGAGTAGAAATATATTTAGAAATATATGAGTGATGTTTCATAACTAATGGTTTGTGATTTATTATTTTACTTCCTTCTATAAAAGTGGACTTTAAGAGAGTGACAGATACTTAAAAAAATTGAGGGTCTTCTTCCTGGCCAGATTTATGATGGACTTTATTATGCTTCCAAGAAGGAAAAGGATAGCTTCAAGGATGGTGATCTTGAGTATAAATTTAGCCATTATTGATTATGTTGTACTCTAGTTGAAGTTGCTAATCCTTCAGTTGATAGCAAATGAAAGAGTAGTCTGATTATTTCACTTTGAGTTTTATTTTATTTTATTTTTCTGAGATGGAGTCTCACTCTGTTGCCAGGCTGGAGTGCAGTGGCCAGATCTCAGCTCACTGCAAGCTCTGCCTCCCAGGTTCACGCCATTCTCCTGCCTCAGCCTCCCGAGTAGCTGGGACTACAGGCGCCCGCTACCTCGCCCGGCTAGTTTTTTGTATTTTTTAGTAGAGACAGGGTTTCACTGTATTAGCCAGGATGGTCTCCATCTCCTGACCTCGTGATCCACCCGTCTCAGCCTCCCAAAGTGCTGAGATTACAGGCTTGAGCCTCCGCGCCCGGCTTTCATTTTGAATTTTAAAAGGCACACAGTCAAGTTTAAACTTAGCTATCTAAAAATAAAATAATGGAAAAAGGTGTTGTCAGCTAACTAAACAAAAATAGATATGTTTTCATTACTTGAAAAATAATGAAAATATATTTTAATAAAGAAGAAATCAACACTCCATTTCCCAACATTATTCTGGAAACAGATCTTAGAATGACAATGTAAGAAGACCAGATGGAAAACACAGGAAATAAAAATTACATTTTTAAAATAATTTAGTATATGATATAATAGAATCTGGAAACTAAATCTATGCTTTACAAATATAATTAATTACACAAAATTTACCAACGATCTTTTTCATTTGGGCTTACACAAAAAAGTTAAAGTGTATATGTGTGTATATATACGTGTGTGTGTACATATATGCACTTATATAATGTCTACATATTCAAACTTGTATAATATAAAACATGTATACATTCATGTACAATGTATGCATTTCTTTGTGAGTGTATATATGTGTGTATAAATATTCATATGTTTTAAACGTATCTTGGTCTCAATGAAGTGAAACAGAAAATTGGAAACCATTCAGTTGTTTTATAGATTGTGTAAAAAATAAATTACAAAACCTTTTTTGAATGTCGTAACACATAGTATGGAACTAAATCTAACCAACTGTGGCATATTATAAATTACTTTCACAAACAGCTTGCTGTTATGACCATAATAGAAATCATTGCTAATAGTTTCCTCATTGGAACTTGTACTTTGTGTTTAAAGGGAACTTCAAAGGAAATTGCAAAGAAAATAATAGTAACAATTATTTCTTTTCGGTTCAATATGAGAAAAATTACACACAATCTAAATTAATGTTAATGTATTATATATATAATTTCACATTTTGGTTAAATAGTCCATTTATCCAAACTTCAGGGCCCAATTTTAAAAATCAGTGTCTGTAATTTTTAAAATCAAATACCATTGAACAAAGTTACTTGTAAATTTTTTACAGCTGTGCAACATCAAATATGATCAGAACTTCATGGTTAAAAATACATAGAAAATTTATTACATTATTTTGATCACTGAGATCAATATTTCAATGTAATTTTTTCATATGGCTTATTTTGAAAAAAAATAAAAGGATGGACCATGGAATTGAAGCAACTGACTGTAAACACTTCTATGGTTTCAAATAATATGATTAACCTTAGAGAAATCTACGCTGAAGAAAATGACTATCTGTCATGAGATAGTTTTGATCTATTAATGTATATTCTTGTGAATAGTTTAAACTATGTATAAGAAAGGAAATCGCAGATCACTTTAATATACTTATATAGAGTGTTACAAGTAATTCATTCGTTAAAAACTATTAAACTTACTACTACCCTAGACTATAAAATGTGCTTAGGATAAAGACATGCATAGAATACGGTTCTTCAACTTGAGAATTGGAGGATCTCATGCAGGGGTACTGAATTGATCATCTGTATACCCATCTTTCTCACTTCTATCAGGCCGCAATAGCCTACCCTTATTCCTCAGATGCCACAAAGACTGTTACAGATACAGAGTTTCCCTCTGCCTAGATTGCTTGACATGAGTCCTTCTCAACGTCCAGATCTTTGGCATCCAGTGCTGTTTGCCTATACTTCTCTGTATAATACTCAGTATGCCTCATCTTTGCTTAAAATGTAGTTTAGGAGACAGAGATCATATTTGTTTTAAGCCAAATATAACAGCAGTCTACAATTCTCTAAGCTCCTTTGCTGTTAGAGCACAAGTAGTTCTCAGTTGTGAGGATACAAATTAAGCAAAAATCTGCTGTGCACTTTTTTATGAAAGCTTTTGCTTTCCTAAAAACAGACATAGATGTGACTATTCCTTACATCTTTCTGCTTTGATCAGAAGTAGGAAAAAAAGTTATTGCAGCGAGGTATGCAAAAAAGTGAAGGAAACTTCAATCACGTTCTTTAACCTTCTTTAAGTGTGACGAAAGAGGACTGACATATTAAAGAGACTTATGGGTTAAATCTATGGTTTATTGATGAATTATAAGAAAAAAAGATAATGCCATGCAAATATTACAAAAGGAGAAACACTTTAGGCAGAACAATAAAATCAGTTTTATTCATACTGATTATGAGATTCCTATAAAACAGTAAGTTGCCATATATCATGATAATCACTAGGCAGTAGTTAATCCTAGGTTGAAAGACTAAGAAATTGTCAGGTCTGAAGTACAAACATGTAGTTTTTTGTTGAGACTATGGGAGTAGATAGATTCCTTTCATACAGTGCATAGAGAGTAAAATGAAAAGAAGGTCTAGGAGCAAACTTTGGAAAACCCAATATTGAATGGGCAAGGATGAAGAAAAAGAGAAAGAGAGAGAGATGGAGAAGTTATAGTTAAAGACCAAGGAAGATCAGAAAAAAAATATATATATATCTCACAATGCAATTAAAAGGACAGTTCCATATTTGATGATAAAATACTGTGAGTGTTAACAATATATCAAGTTAGAAGACAATGTCAGAATGCAGGCTGGATTTGGTATTTAAGATGTCTGCACTCAGAACAATAGAAAAATGTATGTTACATATCAATTATTTTTTGACTGATAAGCATGTGTGTACATAACGCTCTGCTTTTCACAAAACAACAGCAGTTAAGAGTAAAGGTCCACATTAGTGCCTGAGAGTGGACATCTCTCCACTCTGGTCAGTGAGATAGTAGAGCCAACTATAATTTAATTTCAGAAATCAGAAGATATTATACTTACAACTCACATCTTAAATTGAGAGCACTACTGAATATGACGACCTAGTGCAAACTAAAGAGTATGTAACACGTCAATGTATGTAACTCCATGAGGAACAATCTATGCATTCTCAAGTTACAATTTCTAGTCATTTTAGGAATATAAAATGATGAAAAAAACTGCTAGTTAATATTATGCAGCTGGGAGCAGTAGCTCCCATCATTCCCTCAGTATGATAAAAATATCTCTCTATTTATTGAGGGATGTTTCCAACTTAGATTTATACAGCAAGCACTGAATTTGGACCTCCACATTACGTGGTACAGTAGTTTTTGTACACGTGATTATTTGGCTCTGTATAAGTTATTTTGAATTCTCATGGCTACTTCTTCTTTATGCATCATATGCAGTTCATTCCTATTGCAAAATTCTCCAGCATTCTCTCAAGAAGGGCCTTTTTATTTTTGTATGCCTTTTCAACAATTGTGTTCTTTATAGTTTCTTTAACTTTTTGCTAAATTTTAAAATGCATATAGAAAATTGCACATATAGAAAATTGCACATATCTTAATCATAAAGCTTGCTGAATATTCACAAATTAAACACAACTGAATAATTAGCACTCAGGTCAAGAAATAGGATTACTCCAACACCCAGAATCCCTCCTCATTCGCCTTTGGATAGTCCCCATCGAAGGGTAGCCATTATCCTGAATTCTAATACCATATATTATTTAGCTTCTTTTTGTATCTTATATGAAGATAATTTATAATGTGTGCTACTTTGTGTTATATTTTATTAGCTCAACATTATATCTGTGAGAGTGATCATATTATCCTGTATAATTAGAGGTGATTTATTCTCATTGCTGTATAACGTTCCATTGTATACTGATAATTATACTGTATCTATACATCTACTTTGGTCACTTGAATAGACTTTTGTCTGTTTTATGAGAGCTATCTTTTTTGTTTTCTTTTAATATATTTCTTTTTGTGAGTGTTTCCCACAAATAGAGATTCTAGAAATATTCTCAAAATGGGTTTTGGTGAACTTATATAACACTTTCTTGAAATGGTTCCTTCTTAAAATGTGATTTTCAGCTTTGATCAATACTGCCTGTTTTTCCATACTGAATAAGAGTTTTTGTTGCTTCACACCCTCCCCAAGAAATTGCAGTTGCTGTTTTTCCTTGTAGATATTATAGTGAATTTGTAGTGTATCTCACTGTGGTCTTAACTTGAATTTTCCTGATAACCAATGTAGTTTAGACCTTTTTATATGTTTGCTGATCTTGGCAACTTGGATCTTTTTTATTAAGTAAAAAATCTTGTTCAGATCTTTTGCTCATTGGATTTATTTATTTTTTTCCTATACTATTACTTTGTAAGTGTTCTTTGCTTATTTTGAATACAATTTCTTTTTTCTTTTTGGGTACATATACTGTGAAGCAATTTCCCACTCTATGGGTTGCCTATTCATTCTGTATATGGTGTCTTTTGAGGAACAGAACTTCTAATTTTAAGGCATTCCAAATTACCATTTTCCTTTATCATGAGTTCCATTTAAGACATCATAAGTCCTCTGAAGTGATATACTACATAATTTTTTTCTAAAATATTCACTTCATTGGTATTTTATTTTTGTGTATGGTGTGAAGTAGTAGTCAAGACATATACATAAATGCATACACATACATACATGAATATATGCATATTTAAACAATGCATATTTAGCTAAACCTACTTACTTCAGTTTTATTTTTATAAGATAAATGGAAAACAATTCTAAAGTTGCATATTATAGAACCCATTATTTTAAAGTGCCAACCTGAAACCTTTGAGGCTTTCTTACAGTTTGAACAAGCAAAATATTGCAGTAAGACAAGACCATGCTATCCTGACACCTACTGTAGAGAGTTAACTATAATGGAGCACAGAAAATCACACACTAACACTGCATTCCCTGTAATGGGAAGCCCACACAGAAAGCACTGAGCCATGGAGAAATGGAGAAATGAAGACACAGAGGCTGGAAGGCAGAGTAGAGAAATATAGAAAAGAGATCTACTGGCCGGGCACGGTGGCTCACGCCTGTAATCCCAGCACTTTGGGAGGCTGAGGCGGGTGGATCCCAGCACTTTGAGAGGCCAAGTTCAGGAGTTTTAGAGTAGCCTGGCCAACATGGTGAAACCCCGTCTCTACTAAAAGTACAAATACTAGCCAGGCATGGTGCCACGCACCTGTAGTCCCAGCTACTCGGGAGGCTGAGGCAGAAACATCGCTTAAACCCGGGAGGCAGAGGTTGCAGTGAGCCGAGGTCCACAATTGCAGTCCAGCCTGGGTAACAAGCTAAACTCCGTCTCAAAAAAAAAAAAAAAAAAAAAAAAGAGAGAGAGAGAGAGATCTATTTAGTGAGAATTTTCATAAGAAACTAGGCATACTATAAAATTCATACCTTTTACTCTGTTTTCTCTACAACAATCTTTAGTAAATTTCCAACAAGACCCACTTAGTAAGGAATATTGATTTGAAAGAACACCAAGTTAGTAATCTAAAGATGGCAATTGTATTTCTTAAATCCTTGTGCATAATCAATTTCACTTTATAAAGTCGTGTAACATCAGTAGTCCTTGTAATATATACCCAGTAATGTTTCATGTGTTTGGGTATGAGTAGTCTGTTATGATGTCTGAAAATGTAGAAAACTGTGGTGGATACAGAATGACAAACAATACCAGGAGCAGATGTGCATAGGAGATTTCAGTAGGCTTTCTTGTCCAGCACATCATTCATTAGATGGCCCAAGATATTTTTATAATGAATAATAAAAGATATAAAAGTTACATTGTTTAAAGTGTTTCTGAGTCAAATGACATTGATAGTTTAACTTACTGCAATATACAGACATAAAAAAGGAGAAATACTTTCTCATAAAAAAATTTGTCCCTTAACACCCAAAGTTCAATACTAATGAATCATTAAGTTTATCAGAGATTTCTTTTAACATTTTAAGTGTAAAGATCAATTACTACTAATGTTTAATTTGCTTTGATGGGAAAATAAAAGCAATATTTTTTGCCTGTCTATATATAATGAACTTTATTAGGCTACTCAAATTTTGTTCTATTTTAGACTTGATTTCAAACTCAAAGAATAGGTTGTCTGACTTGGAGCTCACAGCAGATCCTAAACCAGAAAATATGCTCAAGAAACATATATTCTGTAGTTTTATGAAATAATAAGTAATGAGCATATTATTCTTTACTACAGAGAGGATAAGTTCTTCTTTGGTGTCCGTATGCTTACATATATATTGTAAAAACAAAAAGATGTATTATTTTATTAATACAGAACTCAACAATTTGGAGAAATTCAATAATTCAATAATTTTTGTGTCTTACTTGATAAAACTTTTCTTATGACAATGTAATGGCATCTTCCTGATTATGGTAGTTTCTTGAGTATGGCAGTGGCAAAGCTGTCACCTGCTGATCATAGATATGACAGTAGTTCTCCTAGAAACTTAATCTTACAACATGGCTTTCCTAAAATCTCAACCAAAAATCTCTCCTGTTTTAGCACTACCCAGGATTACATGAGCCATTTAATAATCTTTAGTAAATTCTTTCCTTCTTAAAATACCTACAGGGGACTTTTTTTTTCCCCAATTGTACTTTGACCAACAGTGTTTGTAGTACGAATTACATGTAATGTATATTGTTTAACACCATGATTAGGATACAGTCAAGGTTCAACAAAGGTTAGTGAATATCATGATTATTGAGAAGTTCTCAAACTTGCATGAAGCATGAGCTATAGTTAACCAATTATAGACAAAACACATTACTAGAAAGTTTAAAAACAAAGTAAATTCCTGGGAATTTTGAAATATGACTGGCTATCTTCTACAATTCATCCTTGTTGTCAATTGCAACTTACTTTAGAGATGTTAACCTTCAGTGTGAAGTGTCTAACAGCACTCTGCCTCACTTATAATTCAGAAAATATTAAAAACTCATTTCTGATTGCCTGCTTTAAAACACAGTATGGAACATAAAATATACTTGATGATTGAATGAAGGAATACAGCTTCTCTTTGGTTGTACCCCAAGCTTATTTTTCTAAATTTTGAATTCGAGCCAGAAAGGATGCTATTCTGCTCCATCTGATATAAGGAGAAAATAAATTTTTCAGACCAGATGAAGGCAATTCGGTCCTCGATGGTTTGCATTTTAGTGTTCTTCACAATTATGGAAAATTTGTGCATAATGGAACATTACAATATAAGTTTTTGTTTGCTTGCTTTAAGACAGTTTCACTTTGTAGCCCAGACTGGGGTATGATCTTGGCTCACTGCAACCTCTGTCTCTGGGGTTCAAGTGATTATCATGCCTCAGCCTCCCTAGAAGCAAGGGTTACAGTCTTGCAGTCGCACACCACCCCTCCTAGCTATTTTTTGTATTTTTGTTAGAGATGGGGTTTCACCATGTTGATTGGCCAAGCTGGTCTCAAACTCCTGACCTCAAGTAATCTTCCTGCCTTGTCTTCCCAAAGTGCTGGGATTATAGGCATGAGCCACCATACCCACCTAGAATTTAGGTTTTGAACACCAGAGCTGTCTTACTTATTGAATCTCAAGTCTTATTTCAGGACCTGTAGTAGTGGCTCACTTAAAAATCACTATTGTTGCCATCATTAATATCAGAGCAACAGTTTATTATTTTTATTATCACTTTGTAATATGTTCATGTGACCATGCTTGAGAAAAGTCATTACAAACCCAAATTTACCTAGGGACTCTGAGGCTTAGGGAGATTACCCACAGTTACAAAGACAGAAAGTGGCAAAGCCAAACATTGAACACAGATTTGTTTAAAACAATTGTTAATGAATGAATAACAGAAAGCACCTTTAGTGTGAAATATTGTTTTCCCAAGGCATTCCAGAGATTATGCTGCTGTCTGCCTTTCCTATTATTTTTGTCAGATGAGCACAATGGGAATTTACTGACCATTCTGTTTCTACAACTAAAGTTGTTATGCCTGTTCAAGTTTCTCCCCAAGCTTAAAGAAAAAAAAAAAAAAAAAAACGTAAGAATGTCCTGCTTGAAGCCAAATTTTTCTCTTTGACTAAGTCAAAAAGATATTTAGAAAAAATATTTTATTAAGAAATAGAAAACTACCAAAGAAAAAGATACATCTACATTGATTATGCAGATTCCATAGGAAAAAAATGACAAGTATTTTGATTTTTTAAATATTAAAGTATAACATAAAATAGTGAATATTTTTTGGAAAATTATTGTATATCTATACAATTTTCTCTGCAGAATATGTCAGTTATTCCTAGAAGTCACATCACTTAATTAAAGACGATT
This sequence comes from Colobus angolensis palliatus, assembly GCF_000951035.1. Classification (NCBI taxonomy): domain Eukaryota; kingdom Metazoa; phylum Chordata; class Mammalia; order Primates; family Cercopithecidae; genus Colobus; species Colobus angolensis. The sequence continues at coordinate 7,250,765 of NW_012114544.1, read as the reverse complement.
AAGTCACATTAGGAAGATATAATTAAAAACAGTTGGAAAGCTATCCAGGTACCCCTTCTGCTCCAAAGTTAATTTGTCTCTGCTTTTACGGCATAATAAAAAAAATTACATTACTTCTCAAATTCATGCAAAACATCAATCTGAATTGAGTAGCTTTATTCACAAATCCTTTCAATTTATATTTATTTAAACTGTGCTAAGCACTGGGCATGGCACTAAGCTCCTGGGTGAAAAAAAAAAAAAAATTCTTTATAGTTCCTGATTTTGAGAAGATTTCAAATAAAACCCTGCAAATAGAAGAATCTTAAATTCCTCAATAGTAATCATCAAAATAGTAATTTAGGTTAACATGGAAAAGAAATTTCAAAATGCTTTTCATTTTATTGTTCTAAAATATCTAGGGTTCATTTGGATGATAATATATAGATAAGAGAGTAACTGATATATTCAATCAAAAGTTAACTATTCTTACACAAATTTAAAATTCCTCTGTGGTTGTTATATTAAATTCTTTATTTCATCAACATATTGCTTTAATATGTAAGTATTATCACACCAACAAAATAAAGTGAAGTAGTACCCACCACAACACTTATGGCAGGAGCATACATATTTATTACCTATTAATTATAATAGAGGTAATCTACACACACATAATTGAGTTTCATTTGTCTTCTGTAATCTCTACTTACATCTAACCTTTACAAATAAATTCTCCTCTACCTGCTTTCACTCTAAAATCTCTTACCTCATAAGTACATCTTAGACACTTCTTACATATTATCTTTCTTATTCCTAAACATTTTGTATATGGTTGGTTGGTTTGTTTTCTGAGATGGAATTTTGCTCTTGTCCCCCAGACTGGAATGCGGTGGCATGATCTCGGCTCACTGCATCCGCCTCCCGGGTTAAAGAGATCCTCTTGGCTCAGCCTCCCAAGTAGCTGGGATTACAGGCATGTGCCACTACGCCCAGCTAATTTTTGTATTATTAGCAGAGACGGGGTTTCAGCATGTTGGCCAGGCTGGTCTTGAACTTCTGACCTCAGATGATCCTCCCGCCTCAGCCTCCCAAAGTGTTGACATTACAGGCATGACCTACCATGCCCGGCTTGCATATGGTTCTTAGATGTCCCTAGATAATAAATTCCCTGAAGCCAAAAGTCATTATTTGATTCATTTTCAAATCACAATAGTTTTCATCAAATCTAGATAGGTCAAAGACAGCTCTGGAAAATTATCTTATGATGCATTAAGGAGTGAAGAATTAATAGGGGTTCTTTGGGTAAAAAGTAGTTGAGAATGTTTTATACACAATGAAGTGGTTTATATTTTAACCAGTAAGGCAGTGTGATGTTCAAGTAATATTAGCAGCAAAAATCATTTAAAATGTTATTTGATATCTTAGATATGAAAGGAGAAACTTATAGTTAGAATGATAACCCAAATATCCAGATATCTTCTTGTCATAACCCTATGTCAAACACAAATGGCTCTACCTTCTAAGTTTAAGGATTTTTGTCTTAAGATCATGGTTTCATGTTCATGCAAATAATGCCTCAGTAAGGAGAGGACTTGACTCATTTGAGTTGGAAGAGAAGCTTACCAACTCTTAAAACGTGGGCAGAAGTAAAAGCCAATTATAGTTAGCAATTGAATTATGCATGTGCTAGCTTTAGAGGGGACCTAAAATCTAAAGCAAACAGGAAAAGTTCTAAGGAGATTCAAAGTGAGGTTTTAATTTTCAGATATACTGAGTTCGAGTTCAGATATATTGGCTTTTAAAAGAAGATTTGAAATGAAAGGGCATTTGAGTATTTGAGCTAGGGTATCTTAAGACAAAGGGAGAGATTACACATAACAATGAATTTAGATGCTGTGGAATGATATATAAGTTTGAATAGACTGGACATGTTTATTTACTGAGGGAAAATACATTGGAGGGGATAAAGAAAAGGAGTAGATGATTGATGGACGTCCAAGGAGGCAAGCAGAAAGAAATGGGATTCAAAGCACTAATGAACAGATGAATCTTGGAATTTAAAAATTAGTCTTCTCGTTTGGATCCTTGAATGAACTCATGCAGAAGCCTTCCAGTTACCTGAGCCAATGTTGTCGTTTTCTCTTAATCCAGTGTGAGTGGACGTTCTGTTACTTGTAACCTGACTAATACAAATAACCACCAAAAATGCTTCCCTTAAAATGTAAAGATGGGTGCAGATGACAGTAAGATTATGAGTGTCTTAGAGGATGTTACAGAATCTTTTCTGATGCTTAAATTATTTCTCTGAACTAGAAAGCAAGATTATTCACTGAATGGTGTGGATGAGGCAGGTCTGAAAATAGTAATGGAAACATTGTAACAATGTAAAGGAAAGAAAGGAGAATAGAAGTATATGTGATAATAAACAATGAAATGTAGCTAACTATAGAGTTACTGAGAGAACATCTTTCAGATTATCAAATTTGCTTAAAACTCCTTGTCTCTTGATTTTGGAATATACGCATACTAGAGCTATTCAAACTTGAAGAAGTTGTTATATGACCTGCTATTGCTGATAATTGCACACATCAAATATTAATCATGTAAATCATGTTAGAAATCCTTTCTGTAATAAAATTTAAAAAATCATAATTTTTTCCAGTGCTTACATTAATTCCTTTCCCTCCTCTGAGGTGTTATTTCAATCTCCTTTTTAATTAAGAATAAGCGATGAATATAATTTATCAGTGTCTTCAAGAGCTCCTTATTGGCCTTGATTACATGCAAATCAATTACTTACTAATAATCTGTTTTTAAACAAATAGTATTATTTTTCACATTATTTCTGAAGAGCAATAGATATACTTTTAGATAATTTGGTAAAATATCATTACATAACAACATGTGTGTGTGTGTGTGTGTGTGTATATATATATATATAAATAGAAATATATGTGTGTATAAAATATGTGTGTATACACATACCCACACTCAGTATACATAGTCATCTCTCAGTATTTGTGGGGGGTGGGATCCAGGACCCCCATGGATACCAAAGTCCAAGGATAATCCAGTCTCTTATATAAAAGGTGTGGTATTTGTGTATAACTTATGTACATAATCTCATACTCTTTAAATCACCTCTGGATTACTTATAATATCTAATACAATGTAAATGTTATATAAATTGGTGTCATGCTGTATTTTAAAATTTGTATTTTTGTTGTTTTATTATTTTTATTATTTTGGCTTTTAAAAATATTTTTCATCACAGTTGATTGAATCTATAGATATGGAACCCATGGATACAGAAGGCTGACTGTACAGAATGTGACCATGTATTTCCTGGACCCAACTTTGTAAAAGAATGTTTATTTAGAATTCTCACTTTCTGATCAAGAGAGCTAAAATATATTAAAGTGTGAAATAAAAATAAATTATATGCTTGCATTCATTGTACTTCTATATAAATTACCTAAAAAAAGGAATGTTCTACAACAGTAAAATAAATAAAATGCATTTTATCCATATATGGAGAAAGATAAGGCATTAATTTTATTTTCCTCTGTATTATTCAAAACATATGAATAAACATTATTTTTACAGTCCCTGATATAAATAATTTCTTTGCCAAAAGTTAATTTATAAGATGATTTTTTCTGTTATTGATGTGTTCCTGGGTCACCTGGCTACCACGTAAAGACTATTCAGCAAGTAGATAAAACTGTATATATTGATAATAGAAAATAATTTTACAAAAGTCGATAGAATTACAAATTGTTAGAACACTTAGCTAAAGCTCCTCTTACACAGGTACTCAAGGCATAGTTAGGTAAACTTCAAAGACACTTATAGTAAAGTGTACATAGTTGATATAAAATTTGTACCGCCTTTTACCTGATGTAGAGAAACGAAGGAACAGGTGAAAATAAGCAATATTTTTCTGAAAAAATAACCAAACATGAATGTTATTAAAAAGAGGTTGTAAAGGTGTTTTAACATTCTTATAATTATGGTCTTTTTAGATTCTTTTCTAAAGTCAGATATTATTAAACTGATAATTTGTATTATCTTCATGTCCTTTTAACAATCTATCTCCTTCTCTCAAATATTATTCTCTTAAAAAGTCTTCAAATAGGAAAATCAAAAACACTGACATCATTAAGTCCCTGGTAGGAGATCTGACTACCTTTGACTTCTAAAATAAAAATCATTGTTAAGTATATAATAAGGACCAAGAACTAAGATTTTTAGCACCTTATTACAAGTTATAATTTACAGAGAGGCATTTATAATCAATATGGTCTGACTCTGTGTCCCCACCCAAAACTCATCTTGAATTGTAATCCCCACATGTTGGGACAGTGAACTCATGGGAGGTGATTAGATAATACAGGCAGTGCCCCCATGAAGTTCTCATGTTGGTGAGTGAGTTCTCATGAGATCTGATGGTTTTATAAGGGGCTTTCCCCACTTTGCTCTGCACTTCTCTCTCCTACTGCCATGTGAAGAAGGACATATTTGCTTCCCCTTCCACTACGATTGTAAGTTTCCTGAGTCCTCCCAAGCCACGTGGAACTGTGAGTCATTTAAGGCTCTTTCCTTTATAAATTACCCAGTCTCATTTACTTCTTCTTAGCAGCATAATACAATAATCCTCCAATAATCTCATGAGTATAGTTGTTGCTACTTCCATTAATGAACTAGTGAGTGATATAGCCAGGATCTGAACCCACATAGATACTGTCTAAAGCCATGTCACAATTTTAATTATTTCTCACCTGTCAGACATGTAATTATTTAATGCTAATGTCCAAAGGTTTTTGCTCTTTTTTCTTAAGATGAATTCTCAACAGGACCATCTCTTGCTTCCTACAAATATACAAACATGATCCCAGAGCTTTGTTTGCAAACTTAATGAAAAGGAACTATGTAGAACCTTTAGTACCTTCTAATAATTCTTCTCACTTCTTCTATAATCTATCTAAACATATAGAACATACTACAACATTTATTGTAGCCATGATGCATATAAATTTCATATGCATTATCCATGGAACGTGCTGATAATCCAGTGAGGAAAGTTAAATAATTAGTCATAAATCATAAAATAAAAAACTAAGGCACAGTTTGGTTAAGTGATTTTTCAAAAGTCACACGGATTTAAAGTATTAGAAGACGGATGGCAACCCAGGACATCTACTTCCATGTCCTGAGTTTGATGTGTGCATAAAACGTATCAGCTTTGTGTATTTCAATTCCAATTCTGCTACTAGTTTGCCAAAGGACCTTAAGTCACACTCCTCTGGCACTAATTTTCCACTTCTGCAAAATACATGGAACAATAAATCAACCTTTCTCAAAGTATGTCCCTCGTAACTCTCATTTATAGCTGCTAATTTTATAAAAAAAAAAATAGTTTCATGAACAGTGGTTAGGAATAATAGGCTAAAAAATGTTAGATAAGTTTTTTTTTTAATTGAAGGACTCTTACGAGACTTATTTATTTATTTATTTATTTATTTATTTATTTGAGATAGAGTCTCGTTCTGTCTCCAGGCTGTAGCTAAGGAAATGTACATCTTTCAGGAATTGATACAGGATGCAGTGTCCATTTGAAAATAAAAATTCCAATACTTCACTTCCACCCCAACCCTCAATCTAGTGGAACTGAAGGCTTAGGGAGCATACATTTGAGAATTTTAAACAAGATCTTTAGATCTAATTTTATTCCAATGTATTATATTGTGCTTCATTGTATACTATTCTATTCATTACCAATAATGTTACCATCTATTCTAAACTCATTTCTCTCTCTCTTTCACTCAAACACACACACAGAAATACACATACACAGACACAGACACACACACACTAACAGTATAATATGAGATATGCTGTCATAGTTTGGAGATATAGGAAAAAGCATAAAACCTACAACTTAGGCCTTAAAGTCTTGATCATTTCCATTATTTGAACTATGAACTAACTTTGTTTTACACAGCTATTTGGTTTAAATATGGGAGGGATTGATGTATCTAAAATAATTTCTCTTTAAAATTCAATATATAAGATACCTATTTTAGACCTTTTTAATAAACATTAAGTGATGAATTGCTTCATTTTATTTTGTCTTATTTCCCATACCACTTAAGGGAACTAACAGCAGGTGTCATTTGGCCAGAGGCCACTTCTCAGCTCCAATCCTCACTAGCCTTAAAATTAAGAAATAAAGTTTACATGACTTTCACATCTTTATCATTTTAAACAGATTAAAGATAGTACATTTCTCATGTAAGTGTAGTGATGACCAGCATAGCACTTGTCACAGAAGGAGCACTCAATAAGTATCAGCTTTCACTGAACTTTAGAATTATCTTAGTTTTTATTTTTAAATGAATCTTATATGCTTGTCATGGTTTGTGCCACAGTTTGGAGCTGCATTTTCTTACAAAAAAAAGTTTTTATTACTTTTGGTGCATATCTTGGTATGGAGTTGTATAAAAACTCATGGTAGAGATGCTCTTTACTTCATTTTATTCACAAGAATAAAATGAGGTCTAAATATCTTGTTTAAGAAGAGATGACTTGTCATGCCTGCTGATAAAATCTAGAAACCAATATTGCCCATCATCAATGACAGGAACAATTTAAATTAGTCATTAAGAGTATTATAAGATTTTAACGGTTTATTTTGCTTTTTTATTTCTATCCAGAACTTCCCTGAACAGGGAATTCCACATGAATATATGCAATGAGTATGTCCCCAGATCATAAAAGATTCTCCCTGTAAAATGGAAATTATTTTGTCTAACATCATTCTGATTAAAATTTAATTCATGACCCTAGTTCAGATATTAGAAATAATTGTGTCTCTGAGTTAACTAACAAAACTTCACCAAGGTCACATGATTTTAAGTAGTAAAGTAAGAGTTCATTTTGTAATAATTTTAGAGTCATCATGCTATCCATTATATATTGTCTGTGTATTTCCTAAAGTATCAATTAATTAACTGGAACTAACCTAATGCATACATTAAAGGCATATGTTTGAAACTTTTTAATTTTAAAAAACATTATGTTAATTATTTCAGGAGAAAAACATTTTAGTAGATTGAATTTTTAAAAAATTTTAGTGTCAGAGCTAATTAAAGTTATGTTTTCCTTAACTATTACTTGAGTTATCATCATTTCCTTCCAATACATACTTTACAGATTATAAGTGATAAAGTTTGCAAAGTGCAAAACATAGTAGAATTTCCTGGCTTAGAATGAATATCTAAGTATTGTGTTCTTCTCATACACAATTCCCTTTGAATCAGCATTAGTTTCAAAGTGTATGTTTTGTTCAAAAAATTTTTGCCCTCCTCTTATATTGATTTCAGTTGTACCTACTTAATATCTTCACATTCTAGAAACACCAGAATTAAGGGGATTTTTGTCTTAAATTTAAAAAAATATTTCTTTCTACTAACAAACCCAGATAATGTGAATATTCAATTCCTTTGTTTGGATATAATTTCAGGAGAGGATATGCACTGTAAGTAGAAAAAAAATGGACTGCCTATGAATAGCTGATGCAAGAGAACAATTCTAAGATATATTTTTACTTAATTCAAAATAGGTATGATAATTATCGGATATTAAAAGTTAACACTACGTACTCTTCCAATATAAAGTTGAGTTTCTTTATAATCTTGTTTTTAAATAAGCATAGTATTGATTTCAAGTTGTGAACATATAAAAACCCATTTTTTTTTTTTTTTTTTTAATTTTCCTGCTGTTAGTGAAACAGAATGTGGGTGCTTTAAATACTCTTGATGTGTCTGTCACTGGCTCAATAGTTTCCCCTCCTGTGCAGAAGAGGCCTTTGTCTGTCACTGGGATCACTATGGAGGTGGAGATTGCCATGTCGGTTTTCTATCGACTTCTTAAAATGTAAGCACCTCATCTAGGCTGCCATCTCTAGAATGTCAGATTGGGTAGATGATTCCATCACTAGATCGCACTGTATTTTGCATTTGAAACCAGATGTCATTTATGGGAAGAGAATTAACGCTTTCGTCACAGAGTATTTCTCTTGTTTTGCTTAACATCTACTCACCTTTCGGTTTTGAAGAAATACAAAATACTAGCTGATAAGGCTATCCCCAGGCAGAGTTTTCATGCTACCCGTGGCAGTCTCTGCACTTATAAAGACCCTTCAATAATCTGTCAAAAACTGACATCACTGTGTGAAAGCTGTTCATTTCTATATCTCATTTTGGATTGATGTACGTGCACTTTTATATCCTTCAGTTCGACATAACATTTGGCCTTTCATGTTCTCAGTTTAAGCTACAGGGAATTCAAAGCTATTTCAAAGCATAATTATACCAATCTGCATATAAAAGGCTATATGTCCTACAGAGGATTCTATGGAAAGCAAACTGTTTCAAAGAAGAAAATTAGAAGTAATTCCCACAACTAAAATTCACTAAAGTTAATATGTTTTTCATCTGATGAGGACAGCTTTATTTTTTTTAAGCCAATAGATCAATCCCAAAAATGGTAGGGATGATTTTTTGTGAGCAAGGTCAGGAAAAGAGGAGTAAACAAGAACTGAAAATTGAAGAGGAAAGTAAAGCAACAGGATGTGTACATTATACATATTGTTTTTGAAAACAGCCACATCACACCAGAAAAATCACTACTTCATATTACTATATCAGACAATAAGATTCTCACCTACATAATGTATTAACTACTGTTGCATGGCAGTATACCCCAAAACATAGCAACATAAAACCACAAATATTTATTATCGCACAATCCATGTGGTTCAAAATTTTAGTGCAGCTTAGCTAGGTGCCTCTGGCTAAGGACTCTCAGAAGGTTGCAGTCAAACTGTCAGCAGGGCCTGTGGTCTCATCTGAATGCTCAACTTGGGAGTCTGTTTCCAAGCTCACTCATGTGGTAGTTGACAGCCCTTGATCTTGTGCCACATGGGTCTCTCCACGTAGTTGCCTCCACAACAGCTCTGCAAGGAATCCAAAAAACAGTAAGACAGTATATAAGAAGTTCTTCAAAATGGAAACAATAGCATTTTGATACCCTAGTGTCAACTGTGAAATCACTTCATTTTTATCATATTGATTTTTTAGAGGTGGCTTACTATACCCCATCTACATTTAGGGGAGAGGTATTACTCAAGGCTGTCAATGTTAGGATGTGAAAATCATTATGGGCCATCACAGAGGCTGTCAATCCTACATAAAGACAGTCATGTGAAATTGCTTTAGGTACTTTTTTATATTACAAAAGGAATTTCAGAATGCAAGTTCTGTCAATGTGGTTTTAAACTAAAAGTAATTCTACTACACAAACTCTGCATTCCTTTTCCCCAAATACATTGCTCTCCAAATATAATCTTGCTAGTTTTAGAAAGTTTCATAACTTGTAATTGATGAGTACAGTTACTTACATTTTGTAAGTAACACTTTTTATCTTTTTTTAACATGAAAAATTGAAATTTGAAAAAAAAATCACAACTCACAAATATAATTGTGTAAATTCTGGAGCTAACAAAGTACTTAGCACAGAAGTTACACAGCATATGGTTATCCTAGTCTTAAACAGTGAAATGCGTCTGTATGTGCCAACTCTTCATTATCAGCTCATTAACACTCAGGTGCCAATTGCTGGTGGCAAAGGCAATGCCCAAATGGCCTAGTTTCTGTCATGCACAGTGTAATTAAATTGACCTCAAGTACTGAAGCTTGCTAATTGTCTGATACTATTTGGACACTAATTTCAGGTCACTATTCAAAATAGAGTAATATGGTAAATAAACCAATGCAATGAGAGAAAAGCTATATTAAGTTTTATATTGTAATATAATACAATAACCTTAAAGACAATTGAATAAATAATCACTATTCTAATCTATAACAAATGCAACAATGCATATTACCCCTTTGGTTTTAACATTATTGTTTTAAAATTACTTTAGCTTTCAAGATAATGACATTACAAAAAAAGTAAAAATAAGTTATTATAATAGTGGCATAGGGAAAAATGAATTACATATTTTATTATTTTGTTTATTGATATGTAATGAAATAAATGAATTATTTATATTTAAAATTTTAATTATTAATTCCAAATTGTGATTCAATGTCAAACATATCAATGCTTTTCTATATAGCCCTAACAACAGCAAAAATAAAAAATATTAAAGAGAATCCCATATTCAAACTCTCAATAATGTAAGATCAAATTTCCACATGACATTCTGCGTTATGCTTATAAGAATTTTCTTATTATGTCCATAGTTTATTTTCAAGCTCCCAATTACAGAGAGGGGAGAGGTCAATTAATGCACTAACCTTCCTTCCTCCTAAAACTTTATGAACATGGAAAAAGTTTAATGAAAAAGCTACAATGACAAATAAAAGACAAACAATTGAGGAAATAACTATGACAACATGAACATGGAAAACTTTATGAACATGGAAAAAGTTTAATGAAAAAGCTACAATGACAAATAAAAGACAAACAATTGAGGAAATAACTATGACAACATGAACATGGAAAACTTTATGAACATGGAAAAAGTTTAATGAAAAAGCTACAATGACAAATAAAAGACAAACAATTGAGGAAATAACTATGACAACATGCTGAATGTTTGGAAGTAGATAAAAAGGTATATTGACATACTAACTGCAAAAGTTTTAAAACTTTAGCTGGAATCTAAGAGTGTGAAGAAGAAACCTGGTTTATCCCACAGAAAATTCCAAAGGCTCAATAGCACAAATTAGTTCTGAAGTAGGGGTAAAAATAAGCCTAATAAAAAGGACCAAAAATGTTATTAAGAAGCAGTTAGACCTCCAGATGTCCTCATCAACTGTGCACATGTAGGTGATCAACTATTCCCTCTGGTTAGAAGACAGGAGATTTTTTATTCTCCAAGGAGGTTGAAACAGAGCGCTCCTATATTAGAAAATAGCAGGTACAGTTTAAAGTGCAATCGTCATACCAAGAAGTCTGGATCTTGGGTCTTCCAGATTTTTTTTCCTAGTTAATTTTCAGAATTCAAGTACCCAGGCTTATACCTCCAGGCAGAAGACCTGAAAATATTTCTCTTGGTTATCCAACAAGACCAAGAAGAAACATATGCCTAAACATATTGACCAGGAGTTCTCCAATTAAATGTTAGCCAGATTACCCTACAGACAAACATACTCAACAGGTCCTTCACATAGGGACAGAATTTATCTTCAGCATTTTAGAGTACCTAAATTCTTAATTATGAGATGACAACCAAGTATCATAAAACATTATGAAAAGTCTCTAACATAATTATAGGAGACCCTATTTGGAAAAAATGAAATGTAAAATAAACTGTCATCAATATATTTGGATGAATAAAATAAAGTATTGCATACACAAAGAGTTAAAAGTACTTTAAAAGAGGAACATTCAGAAAACAAAAAGAACTCTTAGAATTCAAGTAACAATAATAATAGTAATAATAAAATAAAAAGGCTCAGTAGAGGTTTGGAATAGATACATAACAAAATACCCCAGAAAGTATATTTTTAAAATATAGAAAAGAAAAAGCAATGAAAATTGACAGAGCAGTAGAGGAGATTCAGCATCCAAATAATGAAGGATACAAAAAAATAAAGAAAAATAAGGGAAGAAATGATGAGAGTAATAACTCGAGAAAATTTCCAAAAGTTGAAAGACTTGGGTTTGAAGATTGAAAGAGCTGACAAAGTGCCTGCAACATGGATGAAAATGGACCGTCAAGTTACACAATACCAGATTTCAGACCTTAATCACAAAGAGATTCTCTCACAAGTTTACAAAGGAGCTGGGGAATCCTGTGTTCATGAAAAGTTTATTTACAAAAATGGTCCACTTAGTTTAGAAGATGATATAGAAACCCTTTCAAAGAATCAAAGCTTAACAACAGAAAAATTTGGCATGAGTCAAGCCTGACCAAGACCTCAATTCTTCAAGTGTTCACATAGAGTTTTGGTCTTTTTCATACTAGATACTGCTCACCCTTAGTGTCTGAGTCCTAAAATTAAGGCCCATTGTTGTGTGTTGGCATCACTAGGAAGGACTCAAAAAGTCTAACTTCAAGTTCCCTTCCCACTCTGCTCCAGAAGATGAGGTCTCTTAACCAAACCATCCTCCTTATCAAGGAGACCAGGCACAGGCCCTGCTTATCCTGGGTTTTCTAGTAGTGGTTTCAGTTCCTCGCTAACACATGGAATTATTCAAATAAGCTAATCACATCATCCCCTTGGAACCAGGGTGCACTTCTTGAAACACAAAGCTTTCTCCCACAGTCCCTGGTTGTTCCCTTTGTTTCTAAGTGCAACCTCCACATGGTCCTGGGCAGAATGTAGTGTCCTCCTCTCCCAGGATGTGAGAAGATGTGACTAATAAATTGTTGTAGATGCCATTTGTCCAGTGTCCAGTTGCAGATTCTCCATCCCAGTAATCCCAGGGCAGGAATCCTTCCCTCACCAATAGAGTGAATAGGAGCCAAGTAAAATAACCTCTTAAAGGATGACCTCCAACCATGACCAAGGACACCTGGTCAACTTTAATTCATTGCTTTTGGCTATGTGGTTTCATGATACTAGGAAGGCCACATGCGAACAAACCACTAATTGGTTCCAGTACCACTTTGTTCCTTCTCTTCCCTTTCTAGGAAGCTCTTGTTTTTCTCCAAAAGAAGAATTCTTGTTAATTGACTGTACCTGGGCATGACTGACTGTTGGGTTTGGTCCGTTTTTGGCAAGTGTCCCTGAGTCTCCTCCCTGTAAAAGTAGTGACAACACAGCACCTTAAAGGTAGGCTGGTGCTTGAGTCCTGCCTATCAAGGGTAATCTAGAGCTCTCTGGTTGTAGCATCTAATCTAGTGACCTCCATTAGCTGCTTGGGACAGCCACGTGGGTATTAACCGTGACTGTACACCCCCAGGAGGAGCATGGGATGACACACTGTCAGGTTTGTAGAAAGGAAGGAGACTGATACCCTAGAAAGAATTAAGCACGGTTCCCAGGTGGCCTAACAAGAGCCGCCATTCAGGCAAGGGTAGCCACCTTGCCCATTTCCTGTGTAACTGTTTCCCTCAGTGCATCCCATGCATCCTCTTGACTCCCAGGGGTACAAAGGTAGACATCCATGGCAGCCCATGGTCAAGGCACTGATAGAAAAATAATGAGAGAGAGTTTAGGAGCATTTCTTACCAGCCCATCTTAAAACAGTGGAGAGGTAATGCAGGTGAAAAACTATCCAAAATACCTAGGCTTTTCTTAGTGTTGCTGTTTACCAGCATGCAAAAGTATTTCACTGCCATGCCTGCCTCACAGTCAAAATGACCTTACTAGATGCGGACTCCAGCACTGAGGACACTGACTGATATTCACTGGGGAATTAGATAGCTGTCTACAGGTGGACTGCTAGGCTCCCAACATTTTTACCCTCAACCACACAGAAAGTCTCCACCAAGAGTGATCAGGAAACAGATAGAAAGCTGTGACTATTAAACTTTACATGTTTAGAAATTCAAAATATTCTGAGGAAATTTGTACAGAGAGATTAAAAAAAAAAAAAAAAGAGAAAGGCTGCATGCCTATAGCAGACAATGGTTTTGAGAATGACCTCTGGGTCATGACCCCAGAACTCTTACATTGTGCCAAAATGTTGTCTGTTTCTCTGTTGCAACAAAGATCATGATTCTTAGCTTGACAGGTAAAATACCCATGACACCCCTATGGCATAGCATAGGTGTTATTTAAAACCCAACTTAAGTCTGGGGCTCTTAAACCCTATGATGCAACCATTTCCTTGGAAAGGGCCCCTAACCTTTATGACAATTATTTAAGGCTTGCTAAAGTAAAAAGTTTATAACTATGAGCAGAGTATAGAAGGGAAAAACTCTTAGAAAAAGAAGGAAGGAATCTTGGATACAGAGAGAGAGAATAAAATTCAGATAAAGGTATATAATTTGACCACTTCTCATTGATCCTGGAATCTCTATACTATGGCCATAAGCTGACAGTGGACTTCTCCTTGGCCCTACACCATACATCTTTAGCACGGCAATTTTTGGTCACATACTGTCCTTTTCTGGAAATACAGAACTCTCATAGACATTGGGCTTCTGATCCTCCATACCAAGCTGGCCATTATGCCCTGAGTCATGAAATTAACATTCCATAAGTTCTGCATAGCTACCTAGGACTTCCTTCAACAGACTGGCACCAAACTGGACCCTCTAATATAGCCTCCCTGCAAGAATGAGTGGCTTCACTTCTCCTCAGCCTCTTGTCTGATGCCTCAGTGCTAAAAGAGATCAACTCACTTGTGGAACTCTTAACAACCTGGGAACAACTGAGAGAACATGTTGATATAGTTTATGGATCAACTACCACCATTATACATGATGGAGCTCAATGGAATTTTACTGCTTTTCATCCCTTTGTCAGGATGTCCCTGATAAACAACAGGATGAAAGGGTCAGCATAACTGGCCAAACATAAGGCAGTCAGTTTTGTACCAAAAGCCCCGGACGGAAAATGCCTTCTTCTGTACATTTTCATAATCTCTCAGTCTGTTGTCTAAGAGTTGACCCCTTGGAGGTAAAGATCTCTGAGAATCTCTTGCCCCACAGAGACACAATATAAAAATCAAGGCAACAAATGTCACTATATGTACTAGGGCCACAATACAAGGGCTCATCAGAACACTTCTTATTCCTTTAAAGTTGTAAACATTATTGATAATGATTAAGGCATTTACTTTACTTCTTAAAATAGACAATGTTGGGCTCTTGAAGAAGGTACTCAGTGCAACTTCTGTGTACCCTCAAGACACTGAACAGCCAGGGTAAGTAAGAGGCATAATGCTATCCTCAAAGAATTGCTATTTAAGGCTACTAACTGGCAAATAGAATCCCTGCTATTGCCATAGGTATGGATTAGCTTAAATCCACATCCCTCTGTATTCTCTGCAATAATGCCACACGAGTCCCTCACTTTTCTTTATTGGTCATATGCGGGACACCACTAGAGTTTATTTTTTTGAAGATTCCGTCATTCATAGCCCTCTTTACCCTGGTCGAGTGCATACTTCACATCCTAGGGACTTTCTTCCACTGCATAGCAATCTACTTATGACAAAGATACAAACTGATGCCAAGGCTTCAAGGAGCTAATGGGGGTCTAAAATTAAGGCCCAATATTACATGCTGCCTTGATATCTTGTATAACCAAGACAGCCTCAAATGCCCTAAGCCTTCTTCACTCTGATCCCAAAGATAAGATTCCCCTAGCCAAAGAATTGTCTTTATTAGGCATCCCCAAGCACAATTCCTTTTTTTCTTTTTTTTTTTTTTTGAGATGGAGTTTCACTCTTGTTGCCCAGGCTGGAGTGTAATGGCATGATCTTGACTCACTGCAACTTCCGCCTCCCAGGTTCAAGCCATTCTCCTACCTCAGCCTCCAAAGTAGCTGGGATTACAGGCGTTATCCACCATGCCAGGCTAGTTTTGTATTTTTAGTAGAGACTATGTTGGTCAGGCTGGTCTCAAACTTCCGACCTCAGGTGATCTGCCTGCCTTGGCCTCCCAAAACGCTGGGATTATGAGTGTGAGCCACCGTGCCCGGCATAATTCCTTTTTATCCCTAAGTAGTGAGGTTTCAGTTCCAGGCCCAGACCCACAGAATTACTCAAACAATTCAATCACATCCTCTAGTGGGAGGTTGTTTGCTCCGTCCCTGAGTGCAACCCCAGCATGGCCTTTTTTGTTGTGCAGGCTCTTCCCCAAGGTTGTGAGAATATTTGACTACAAAATTGCTGTCATTGTCATCCGTCTGTCCACTGTTAGGTGTGTGTGTCTCCATTCCCATAACCCTATGGTGGGAATGCCTCCTTCAATGGGGTGAATAGTACATGACTAAACTATCCTTTGCATGCCTTCCTATTTTTCTTTCAATGCTTCACTAAATTAGTTGAAGCTAACTTGGGTGAAATTATTGGGTGAAATGATGATGATTTTGTAAAATCAGGTTAGTCAGATTTACTCTTGGTGATGCAGCAGTTTGTTCGATGTGATTTCTCTGGGAGACGTACTCATATTTGGCTCTAATTGTGCTTACTCACTACCAATATAACTTGTCATTAAGAGGAATAAAAATGCCTACATTTCATTTTAATATAAATCTATAAAAGAACAGTAAGAACTGTCTTTAGTTTCTTAGACCAAATTTAACAGTGCCTTTTATGAGAGAATCATCATTATGGATGAACATACTAAGAAGTGGAAATTTTAAAATATAAAGTGAGGTTCTAGATGATATAATTTATTTGCATATTTTCAAATATAACTACTCCCAAGATTTCAATTTAAAATAAGACACAGAGAATGGAAACATAGATTGGCACAGGTGGAGAGTTCAGAGTCAAGAGAAAGGATTAGGGTAGGTTGTTAGGTTTATTGTTAGGTTCTTCCATGAGTTAACTTATATTTGTGTTATTTTCTTCATAGGTGGGATTCAGACCAAAATATTTTTAAGGCCCTGTTCTGCATTAAAATTCTATCATCCTTTGGGATCTGCTTAAAAAATAGAAAATAAGATTAATTGCTAGTAGAGGTTAGAAGATAGTTGATGAACACAGACTTAACAACTTGAAGGTGTTAAGACTTCTTCAAAAATATTTGTTGAAAACATTAGTTGAACTCAGATGCATAGGAAAGATTTTAAAATGCCTTTTACAATTTTTACATCTTTTATTTTTTTATTAACATTTTCTTTATCTTTATTACTTTTTTTTTTTTTTTTGAGACAGAGTTTCGCTCTTGTCACCCAGGCTGGAGTGCAGTGGCCAGATCTCAGCTCACTGCAAGCTCCGCCTCCCGGATTTACGCTATTCTCCTGCCTCAGCCTCCAGAGTAGCTGGGACTACAGGCACCCGCCACCACGCCCGGCTAGTTTTTTGTATTTTTTAGTAGAGACGGGGTTTCACCGTGTTAGCCAGGATGGTCTCGATCTCCTGACCTCGTGATCCGCCCGTCTCGGCCCCCCAAAGTGCTGGGATTACAGGCTTGAGCCACCGCGCCTGGCTATCTTTATTACTTATTGTTATGGGTGTGTTACAAAACAAACAAACAAACAAAAAGCCAGAAAGTTTGACTTACCCTGTGTTCTTTTTACATGGATCAAGCCTAATTGGGTACATATACTAGTCAAAGTTAGGCATACAATAAAACTTTAAAACTATTTATAATTTACATATATTTATAAAATTACTTCTAAACATTATTAATGAGAAAGTTTTGACTTAAGAGACTTAATTTAAATAGTATTAATAACCATCAGTTATTATACAGAGAATAAAGCAGAATGCAGCATGGATAGTACCATTTTAGAATAAAAATTAAAGGCCAGGCTGGGTGGCTCACGCCTGTAATCCCAACACTTTGGGAGGCTGACGCGGGTGGATCACGAGATCAGGAGATTGAGACCATCCTGGATAACACGGTGAAACCCTCTCTCTACTAAAAACACAAAAAAAAATAGCCAGGCGTGGTGGCGTCCGCCTGTAGTCCCAGCTGCTGGGGTGGCTGAGGCAGCAGAATGGCGTGAACCAGGGAGGTGGAGCTTGCAGTGAGCCGAGATCGCGCCACTGAACTCCAGCCTGGGTGACAGAGCAAGACTCCGTCTCAAAACAAAAAATAAATAAATAAATAATAAAAAATTAACAACAACTGTGGAATTGTTTAACTATAATGCACTTCGGGCCCCACATCGGCAGAAAGCATAGTAAAATTAAATAGTAAAATCAGAAAGCATTTCTACAAATAAGATACTTTTCCGCACTTTTTTTTTTTCCTTTACATTAACTTGTTTAATGGCATTATGGTCCTCTCCATCATTTCTCCCTTGCCTTCATCAGCTGACTGACCATCAAGGTAGTGAGGAAGTACAGTCTATTTGTCCTCTGAAAGGCCTCTCAATTCTACCCTCTCCCCTCCATTTTCACCAGTCCATTCTAAGTCAATTGGGTTCATTTGTTCTTTACCTAGAGATTCACAGTAATCTCTTCTTACCCCAACGTCTCTTTTTCTCTTTTCCATTGTTGCAAGTTATCTTGCTATTTAATTTATTATTATTATTATTATTATTATTATTTAGACAGGGTTTCACTCTGTCACTCAGGCTGGAGTGTAGTGATACAGTCTCAGCTCACTGTAATCGCCACTTCTCCAGCTCAAGTGATCCTACCATTTCAGCCTTTCATGTAGCTGGGACTACAGGTGCGCGCCACTACTCCCAGCTAAATTTTTAAAAAATTGTTTTGCAGAGACAGGGTCTCTCCATGTCACCCAGGCTGGTCTCCAACTCCTGAACTCAAGCGATCCTTGCACCTCGTCCTCCTAAAATGCTGGGATTACAAGTATGAGCCACCAGCCAGACAAGTTATCTTGCTAAATCTAAATTGGTCAATTCTTAGTTATTTGTAGTATATATTTTTATCTTTTATTGTTATTATATCTAGGACTTGGATAGACACTTCTATAGAGTGTTAAAAAATGCTTTCTCACACACACACAAATACATCTTAAAGTAAAAAAATCACCTAATATATCCTTTTCACTCCAAATAACTGATTTGCAGTTGGAAGTTTGCTTCCCACCTCAGCAGCAACATCTACAACCAATAACCACAGTGTTGTAGCCTTATCATATAACTTGATAAAAAGCTAGGCCAGTATTACACATTTTTGCATGATGTTAGTGGTATCACCAATGTTCCCCTATTGTGGTTTCTAAAGTTATAAGGACATCATCCTAGAATCAGGAAGACACCTTTAAATGGAGTAATATTTGCAAACACTGTCATGTGAGGCCATACCTCATTGTCAAAGAGGCAATGGAAGCAATGTAAGCATCTATGGAGGCATTCAATGAGGTGGTTTGATATTACCACATTTTAAAATAAAATTTAATATCCTTCTTAATGTTGCTTAAGGAGTACTATACCACTTTATTTCATTCTTTGTCAGGTTAAAACTAGAATTACTTATTTGTTTTCATTACTTTTTTCCTTATTTTAACTTATGTATGTTAAAATGTAACTCTCACACACATATCTCATTCTCTCTGTCTTTAATTCAGTTTTGTTTGGTATATTCTGTTACAACCATGTTTTTTGTTTTTGTTTTTGTTTTTATTTTTGTTTTTTGTAGTCTTCATAGCCCTGTCATAAATAAGGGTGGTTTTCATGTAGTGTTAAAATAAATCATTGATTGCATGGTGTTGAAAGGCCCATGCCAGTTTGTTGATGATCAAATACTATTGCTTTCCAAACAGGTATTTTGATATTTTAAAGACTAACATTAGAGGGGAACGAAAGGCAGATGTTTTACCTATAAAATGATCCTTTATGTTCATGTAATTCTTTCATATGAGCCTGTTATTACCTTTCCCAATTACACACACACACACGTATATACACACACAATTTTGAGAGAAATACTTTGCTAGAGAAGTTTGAAATTGGCTATTCACTCTATTATTAATTAAGAAACACAACTGAGAATAAGAGAATTCTCACATTTTTGAAGTAACATTTAGAGTTGTGGGCTTACACAATTCACCATGCCAACACTTCTTTTCTTCCTTTTTTTCATGATCAAGAGAAGAGTTATTCATAATGATAGGGAGAAAATGGAGATGGGGATTGTGTTTCAGATTAGGTGATTGCAATGTTATCTAAATGTTCCTATCTTTCAGATAGATTGGTTGAGGAGCTGCCCAATGATCATCAGATGTTTTCTATGAAAAATAAAGAAGCATACCAAAACAAAAATATCTTCACCTACACAATATTTTCAGTATGAATCAATTAATTGGCTTCACAATATGAATATTCCTTTAGAAATATCAGTTAAGTTACAGATTAATTTGAACTACCTTAACTGGGAAATTTAAAACCTAGTTTTCCTGACAAGGAGATACAACTTTTGATTCAAAAGAAAAAAAAGAGGAGATTTTAGTTATATTCTGAACACCCAAAGGACACCTCTAGGGAACAGAGCCTGTCAAGCTAAGTAATGACAATTTCAAGAAGTCTACTATTAGAGCAACTTTTAAAATTCAATTCTATTGAGCAGATACTGAACACTGCCCTAATTCATTTCTATGAAAATCATATGCAAACAAAATGATTCTGTCAAATATTCGGTATTTCCAACAAGCATTTATTTGTATGGAAATACATATTCAGAAAGGACATTGGGGTCAGATAAATATGTCCTAGTGCAAACATACACATGTATTTTTCAGCAGTAGAGACAGAGGACTATGTGAGAGTTGTAAAATGAAGTGGAGGAAGAAAGTGAAGCTAGCCAGATGTGTTTTATTTTTGTACTCCATACTACTGATAAATGGAGAGGCAAATATGAACTGAGCTGATGAGTGGATACCAAAGGCAAGTCTACTTTTATCTTGAGGTTTTGAAATTTGCACTGCTTAGACACAACTCTGTGGCAGGTTGAAATTTTGAGAAAAGAATTTCTTTTGTTTGTAGACTGTATTCTATACTTTTAGTAACCAAGATCATTGGTTAAATGTTGAAAAAAAAAGTAATAACATATACCACTCTCATTGTGAAACTGCCATTGCAAAATTATAACTTTTCACTGCAAAGAAAATTATTGCAGCGAAAGAGATCCAAACTAGCCAACCCCATCTTGCTTTTAACCTCCAAGCTGTCCTTGTTCACACCTAGGCGTAGGCCAAGCTAACTTTGGGAGGAACTTGGTTTATAGTTGAACTTTGAAACAAAGATGATAACAGCCCTTTCCCAAAACAAACCCCTTTCCTGTCTGGGGACTAGACTGCCTCTGTAGGACTGACAAATTAGCCACAAGATTAGAGATTATGGTTTAAGAGTCATGCAGCTGAAGGGTACAAGATTCTGACCTTTTCTAAATTTCTTCTGGGGATAACCTCACTATTGTAATACCTAAGGTCACTGCTTGAGATATTTTGGAGACTCTGCACTTGATCAATCAGTTGGCACCACCCAGATTGATAAACTGGTGCATCCGGTCTTGTGACCCCCAGCCAGCAACTAACAGTGCAACATGACAGCTTAGCAGCTTCTATTTCCTATGATTTCATCTCTGAACCATCTAATCAGACCTGATTCACTGGTCCCCCTACCCACCAAATTATCCTTAAAAACTCTGATTCCCCAAATACTCTGGAAAACTGATTTGAGTAATTAAAAAACTCTAGTTTCCCTAACAGCAGGCTCTGCATGAATAACTTTCTCTATTGCAATTTTTCTGTCATGATAAATTGGCTGTGTCTAAGCAGTGGGCAAGGTGAACCTGTTGGGCAGTTACAAGTCTGTGTTAGCATTGTGCTATGCATTTCAGATTTATCCACTCATCTAATCCTCACAGCTATTCTACAACTAAGTGTACTTATCCATATTTTACAAAGGGTAAAAGATTAAGATTCAGATGTGAGGTAACTTCAAAAATATCTTCCCTGTTTCCACAGCATTAAATAAGTTTAAATTTGAAATACAGATCATATGGTGCAGTGCTTTTCAAATATTTTGGGGAGTGATTCACAGTATGAAATATATTTTACATTGTGACCTATTTTATACATATATCTGAAAAAAGTTTCACAAAGAACCATTTGCTTTTACATAAATGATGTATTTTGATGTTTTTCTAATCTATTTTTCTATTCTATTTACTTATTTTTTAATGTTATAATCTCGGGCCACTGATAACTCTCAACCGTAAATTTTGATCACTTAATTATTTGATTATTTAATATTTTCCTCCAATTTCCTTGGAAATTAGAATTTTCCTAAAGGCAAATAATACCATTCATTCCTACATTCTCTCACTGTCAGACCTCAGTATATGTCTGTCATCTAATCCAATTTAGTTTTACCACTGAAAATTCATAATCTTAAAGAGTCTGTGTTATATTTCCCAGAAAGAGTGAAAGTAAGGGATAAAAGGTAGCGATATACAGGGGGAATCAAGACAACTTGTAATTATGGCTGTTAACATTTCATTGAGAACTATCATTCTTCTGTATTTTATTCAGTTCTCTTCCACTGAATTGGTTTATCAGATGTTCAAAGCAAGAGAAACACCTAGCCACACCCTCCCCCCGGCCAACTTGTTGCGTTATAAAATGAACCTTGGTTCAGATGTGTGCAATTTGAACTCAAGAAAATCAGTTACAGAGAATGAACACGAGATTAAGAAGCACATTTCTTCTTTTACCTTGTAGTTAATTCAGACCTAAATTTCTATAGGATTAATTTGATTATTTTAATATTGTAAAAAGAATCTATCCCTTCATTCACAATTTTCTACTTGGAAAATGATACCCATATGGATTTTTTCCTTACATTCCTGTCAACTTTAAATATGAAATGCTGTGTTTCTAAAGTTTTAGATAAAATCCTTTTCTTTTATTGCTTGAAGGCACTCATATCTTAAGTACAACCTCTATGTTAATCTTTGTGGACCCTTGGATTTACTACACATCAAAAAAAAAGTTAAAAAGTAAATACAGCATTAGGTGGAAAAATATATGCTTCTATGATTCATTTTGGGTATCATGAGAATCATATACAACTAAATGTCTACTTTCAAAACTATAAATATAATAAAATTCTTTAAAACCTAGCATATGCTGCTTCAAATGAGACTCAGTTTTGAACAGATGTTCCCTTAGACCTGTTATATTAAGACTAAAATTACTAAATCAGCATTAGATGTTTTTAAACTTAGAGCCATATTTGCCACTGATTTTTATTCAAAGCTCCCACAGGCGTCAGTGGAAGATGCATGCATGGAAAAATGGCATAATATGTATCCTAGTTTTATTTATTTCATATGTATACAGCAGTATAAAATAATTTATTACATTTACACTCATTTTACTTATGTATTATTATAGCATTCACAGTAACAAACACTATAGTTAAGATTGAAACTCATCTTTAGTTATAATACCCTGTTTTCACTCACAGATAACTGTCTCAAAAATGTGTTTAGAGCTGAAATTCCCTGCTTACTTTCAGCTCTAGCACGTATGAATATATTGGAAGTCTGAGTTCTATCATTCAGAAATTTTTGAGTCTCATGTGAAATTTAGTATTTTTTGAATGATGAATGCAAGATTTTTATGCAACTCAAAAACATCTGGAGGGTAAAACTTCAAACTAAGCATGTGACAAGTTTTCAAGAAATAAAAGCAATTTTTCTAATTTTACAAATACTTAAAAAATAACAGTGATTAGAAATGCATGCATGCACACTAAAAGTATTAGAATTTTAGTCGTATTATTGCCTGCAATACTCTGGCGGCACCCATCTACCCGCATTCTTACAGAATGCTATAATCTAAAACCTATGCCAAGATTTGAAGAAAAAAATACTCTACTGAACAGTTTCACAAATTACTGTATAAGGATTTTGTCTGACTTCGCAGAGGGATGTTTCTTGAAGTACTAACAAAATATAAAATAATTTTACTACTTCATGGTGTAAAAAATATGGAATTCCGTTATTTTCTGTTTTTCCTTGTTAAAAAGGAACATAAAAGGATGTTAAGTGCAAAGCCTTTACCACTACAAAATTAGACTTGAAAAAGATAAAGAACCCAAGAAATTGTAATATGAAAAATATAAGATTTTCAGAAAAATCATCAAGTATACCAACATTTTAAGTATTTTTGAGTTCCTTGGGTATCAATAGCACACACAGAAAAATGAGGGGGAAAAATACATGCAATGACAAATAACAGTGCTATGATCAGTCAGTAACTTAAATACTTTTCTTGATCTTGCTGAACTTTTGCCACATTCTGCCTGAGTAATTGTTTTAAATATTAACTGAGCTCCAGTAAATAATGTTTAGAAGGTAAAATGGTACAATTAATGTACAGTTGTTAAAGATTATGTTGAGAATTGTGAGATTCTTTTTCCTCCTCTTAATTGAAGAGGCAAGATAGCTTCTATAATACAGAGAATCTGATGGCAAACTACAACTCAATTAACAAATAAAACAATGAGAAATTAAAATATTCAAATATTCGACTATAGTTCTTAATTTGCAATGTTTGATAAAGGCATTGCATTTAATATCTTTATAAAATAAAATACACATATTTCCTTAATATTTGCCGAGAAAAGATGACACACATACTGACACTATTATATCTGTGAAGTAATTCTGATGTGATATTTAAATTTGATTTAAGATGATTTCACCAAACTATGTTCACACATTAAAAATTAGAATTCTACATGTGGATGAAATATTTTCTAAAAATTGTCTTTTGACATACCTTTGAAACATTAAGACACTGTTTCCACAGGAAATTTTTTTTTGACTTTGACTGCTCTAAAACTAACCATGTTAACAAGGAGTAAATGACATGATTATTTTTTTCTGAAATAATTTATTGACAAAATACTCTCTAATAAGATGGATATTATTTTTCTTTGATGTATATAAAATTATGTAAGATTGGATGTTAGAATGACCAGATTAAATAGAAAGCCTATTCTAAAATTCCTTGATACATTAATCTAGTAAATGCTTAATTAGAAACCTTCATTATTTGTTGGTTGCACTTTCCATTTTATAGTACCCCTCATGGGAAGAAAACATTTTAACCAACTGACTAGAATCATATCCTTACTCTGCTGTAACTTCTAATTTACTTTGGATGCAACAGATAGTTGATTAATGACCTAATAATTTAGCATTTTATCTTTAAACAATACTATTTGTCCCCCAAATTAAGAAGAAGTTCTGGTTTTGGTTTTGTAGATTGATGGTGTAATTTAAGAACTAAAATGTAAGTTGGTATAACTAGTTACTAGGATATATGAAAATAACTAATACACAAATATATAATATAAAAAGTTGGTTCAAGGGAGATTATATACAATGATATAAAAGGTTAAATAATTAAAGAAAATGTCTTTGAAGTAAATGACTTAATATAATTACTATACATGAAGTGAGTATAATCTTATTTTCAATGCATGCAGTAAGGAAGATGGATGTGGATATTCATCCATGATTGCAAAATGATGCATGAAACGTTTTAATTAAAGCAGAGTGACTCAAGAAGAAAATCATTTTCTTGTTAAACAAAAGAATTGGAACAAACAGATATTTTTCCTGTTAAATTATGTATAAACATTTCCTTACTAAAATAGTCTGTCATTCAAAATACTAATGTAGTAGTAGTGCCAAAAATTTAAGAAAATGTTACTGCTGCACTTAGTGAATTTATGTGCTTTTTGTATTACATATGATGTTAGCTTCATATATGTTTAAAGAGACTTCAAAAGGCTGGAACATTACATACATTATTTTGATATATGAACTGACTGGAATACGATACATTAATATCTAATTTGATAACAGTCAAATGAGTGATACCAATATATCACTCTAAATGTACATATCAGGATCTAAGTGTGTGTGTGTGTGTGTGTGTGTGTGTGTGTATGCATTTTAATGTTAAATGTGTATGCATTTAATGTAAAATGTGTATGCATTTTAATGTTAAATCTAAGGAAAAATTTCCACTTAAGTTACATAAAATGTGATGAAGAACATTTGTCAAGTGTTAAGTTTTAGTCTATTCTTTAATAACACAGTGCAGCTCAAACTGTCATTGAATATAAGATCAGTTAAAAATTAAGGGAAATATTTCAAAACAGGTTTCTAATTTGAACTGGGCAAACATTTTGATATAATGTTGAAGATTTGATATAATATTTTGATATAATGTTTTAAAGGGTGAGGGGAGCTGTGACAATTCTGTTTTTTGCTTGAAAGATTATCTTACATTGTCTGATATTTTTTCCTCTCTCTAATGTGTTCTAACCAGCATAAACAGTAGAAAAAATATATAAAAGAAGGGAAAGTGCTTCTTACTAAATTTAATAATATTGTTGACATAAAAGTAAAAGGCAAGCTTAACTTTTGAAGGCTGACTCATGAAGAATTTTTTCATTAATCAAACACTGACTACATTTAAGCTATAAAATTTTCACATGGAATACTGAAACAATAATGTAACATGTTTCTATCTCTAAATTTATCTTAAATTTAGAGATCTTTCATATTTTAGTTATTCTTTACCAGTTCAGATGTTTATATATCTCCATATATTCATATAGAGTTATAGATGTTATATTCATGTGTAATTAAGTCACAAAACTATGCAAAACTATGTAAAATAAAATTCTGTGTGAGTTATATGACTGATGACTTCTTAAAATAGTAATCTTCAGTTACATGTTTTACACCACAAAATGTACAGACACCCAGTTTTTTTTTCTAACAACAAATACTGGTGAATTTATCGATTCTTTATAAAAGCTTTAAGTGATTCTAAATTCAAAGCCATAGAAATAGAATCAGACTCATGTAGATTGTTAGATAGTTTGGTAGTATATAGTCAGTGCTCTGTCTGATAATATCAATAGCTACGTCTTTGGCATTGAAAATTCAGTATGAGTTTTTGACAAAATTTTGTAGCTTAGAGCATCATTTTCTTTTAAACAAGGAAAAACAGGGTTGAGTAAGATATGAAAATTGGGAGAAAACTATTAATGATTTTTTCTTAGTAAGTTTGTCGTTGGGACCCTGAATTACCTTTTATTTTATTGTATTATGTGGACTGTATGCATTCATTTAAAAACCAACTGAGTTGTACCACATTTTAGGAAAATTATATAATATAATATATATATTTTATATTTATTTAGAAGCTTTGAAATAGTACAGTAAACACTTTGCAACACGGTGTATAAACTACAGAATGTCTTTGATATTTTGTGGGTCTTCAGAATACAACATTTTTTATAACCCACAGGTGAAAAGAACATAATCACAATTTCTCTTGTAAACTTGGAATAGTTTGGGGGACACTTGATCACACAAAAATAATATAAAACAGTCAAGTTTAAAACAGTGATATTGCATTTATAATGCACAAATTTCCTTTATCTTTATGACTGGCTTCTCGAGGTGAATATAAACATCTAAAGGGCTCAGTGACATTTGGAGAGAGAAAGATAGATAGTGCTGTAAACAGGCACACACTGATCGGGGAGGCAAAATCAGTTGCCTCTAAAGTTTCTACAGTTCTGCACATTTCAACTCATTTCTCAGGCCTGCTGAGAGCAATTAGGTCCTATAATTGGCCATGATGACTCCGCCCGAAATCTAAATCAGTTACACATGACTAACTGGATGGCCAAGATAATGAAGTTGAAAAGTTGATGCTTTTGTTGGTCGACTTTGTGCAAATCATGCTGCTTCAGGTAAGTCCTGTAGAATTGACTAGCATATCCTTTTCCGTGCTGTGAAAAAGAAAGAAAAATACTCTAAGAAAAATAGGTTGATTTTTGGAGTTTAGAATTACATGTTATTGTAAAAGAAAGAAATACAATTAGAAACTAGTTGTACCCTCACACCAAACACATGTAGTGTCAAAACTTTTTCACTGCTAGTAGTCACAGCCATTCTGTCGTTTGGTATTCTGAAAATGATAATTTTGATATTCTTATAAATTAGTTTTGCATGGGAAATGGATATTTTATATACCAAAAACTGAATTTGTCAAGATTAACTTCTTAAAGTTATCTAAATAAAACAATCCCTACACTTCATTATGCAAGAGTATAGAAAAAAAAAATGTGTGGCCCTTAGATTTCTAGAAAATGTCTCTATCAAAATCTATAAATAACTTGTTTTACATTTAATTTCATAAACTATAAATTATATATATTAAACCAGTATTTATTACAGAAAACTGTACCAGAAAGTATTTATGTAGTTAAATAATTTAAAGATGACTCACATTTTCTAGGTTTATTTAATCTCATTTATAAAATTTTAAAACCAAGTCTTTTCATGGTCCATAAATTTTTTTAAAGTATTCTTATTTATGAGGATCAGTTTTCTCACAAAGGAATTAATAAAGGCAAAGGGGAGAAAAATATTATCAAATTTGTTCCAGTTGTATAAAATATATTAAATTGCAAAGCAGAATGCCCAGATTTGATTGTCCCGATTTCATAATTTTAAGTATTTTATTTGCAATGATAAATAATATTTCTTCCCTTATCCATAAACTTTGTAATATTTGACCATAAGCACAATGAGAGCAGTTGTATCATATCAATCAGTATGTGGCACATAACAGACGTATAACAGAAATGTGCTGAAAATAAAGCTAGCTGAATTTAGATAAAATTTTCACATATCTCATTAAAGGTTACAAAGCACATTAAGTAGCAAGACTGAATTATTTTAATCTCATAAATGGTACTTTTTTTAAACAAAGATAAGAACACATTGATCTTCTCAACCTTATTCTCTAATATTTCAACTCATTTCAAGTCTATCTAATTATCTATTTATCCTAATTTATTTTTCCCCAAAAGCTCAGTTTCTCATCAAGAAACAGTTGTTTACTAGTTCACCACTTAGCAGGCACATCAATTAAAACCATAGAGTCGGCCGGATGTGGTGGCTCTCGCCTGTAATCCCAGCAATTTGGAAGGCTGAGGTGGGTGTGTCACCTGAGGTCAGGAGTTTGAAACCAGCCTGGCCAACATGGTGAATCCTTGTCTCTACTAAAAATACAAAATATTAGCCTGGCATGGTGGTGGGCGCCTATAATCCCAGCTACTGTGGAGGCTGAGGCAGGAGAATTGCTTGAACCCAGGAGGCAGAAGTTGCAGTGAGCCAAGATCGTGCCATTGCACTCCAGCCTGTGAGACAAGAGCGAAATTCCATCTCAACAACAACAACAAAAACATAGCAGTCAGGCACCATCATCAACAGAAATGAAAATGAAAATAAATATCTACATGTATTATGTAGTATAATAACTATTATTGAAAGTAATCAGAACACATTTTATAATATTATATGATATCAAGAAGTATAAAATGAATTTGATACAATATTGTACCACACAGTAGCCAGGTCATAATATTCCAGAGAATATTCTACAAGTAAATGGAATTATTATTTTAATAGAATGAAATCCTATTTTTCTGTGTCCTTGAGTTCAAATTGTTTCATGAGAAACTTACATGTGAAATAATTCAAATAAATGTGTTTACACCAATCAGAATTGAAAATTATTCAATAAATCAGAATAGTGAAATCATAGAAGTTCAAGTTTATAAAATGACTCAGAGCAAATCATTACGGTCACCAAATAATTTGTTGTCCAAACTGGACCCACTGGTGAGTGAAAAGAAACACTATCATTAGTTACAGAAGATTTTGTGCTTTCTGGACAACCCAGGAAAATATTGTCACCTACAAATAATATTACTTCTTTCAAAATAAGCTGGGTTGGGGCCTTTATTTTTAATAGTAAAAATCAGGAAATACTGATTTAGAGGAAACATTCTTTTCTTAGTTCAAGAACAAAAGAAACTCAGGAGTGACCTATAGTCAACCTATAAACTAATTCATTATGTCAAAAAACTAATATACTGAAAAACTACATCTTAGTATAAATTCAGAAAGTAGTCAACCGAGCATATGTTTAGAGTAATAAAATATCATTTCTAGTTCTTATGGCTTAAAAGCCATTAACATAAATATTATATGTTCACTTGATTTAGTTAGGATACAAAAAGAAATTGTTTCTTTTTAATAAAAGAAAGTATTAAAATGGTTCACTGTTATAAGAACACAGAAGCTTAACACATGTTATACTCAATATCTTAAATATAAACATAAACTTAAAATACATCCTTTAATTGCTGCTTAGAGTTACATTTTTTTTTAAAGTTCACCTATTCTACTTGTCTGAATAATCCACCTATTCTACTTGTCTGAATAATATAATCACCTTTTATTAAATTTGCTTCCTCCCACCTATGCGTTAATTCAGTAATGCAGATTTGGATAGGACGAATATAAGATCTGAACTTAGATCTGATATAGGTTCTGAAGGTCAGAACGAATTAGATTGAAGAAGGAAGATTTCCTCCATGTCAGAAGTTAATCGTACATTTGTGAAGAGTTATCCCTCAGTATCTGTGAGGGCCTGGTTCCAGGTTGCCCCCCAAATCGGAGGATGCTCAAGTCCCTTATAAATGGCCTGTAGTGTATGCATATATCCTATGCATGTCCTCCTAAATATGCTAAATTATCTTCAGGTTACTTACAACATGTAATATAAAGCCTAACAGCAGGCACATCACTTTGTTCACATAAATTCAAGGTAGTACTCAGTGCATGGCAAATTAGTGTTTTGCTTTTTGAAACTTTGTAGGATTTTTTTTTCCAAATACTTTTTATCCACAGTTGATTGAATCCACAGACAAAGAGTCTAAGGATGCACAGGAGCCAAAATCTTGCCAACCTAGAAATAGTTTATACTATTACTAAAGTTTTAGTCACATCCGCTTTATTTCAAACCTTTTAAGGGTTGAGTTTAAACATTGAATAACTATTATTCTTGGCTGGGCATGATGGCTCACGCCTGTAATTCCAACACTTTGGGAGGCCGAGGCGAGTGGATCACTTGAGCCCAGGAGCTTGAGACCAGCCTGACCAACATGTCGAAAACCCGTCTCTACTAGAAATACAGAAGTTAGCAGGGTTTAGTGTCACAGGCCTATAATCCCAGCTACTCTGGAGGCTGAGGAACAAGAATTGCTTGAATCTGTGAAGTGGAGGTTGCAATGAGCTGAGATCCTGCCACTGCACTCCAGCCTAGGAGACAGAGCCAGGCTCTGCTTCAAAAAACAAACAAAACCTATTATTCTTTTAGCGTTGCATGGGCTAATGTTGGACAAGTAGCAAGCAAATATTATCTGACCCTCCCCACAAAAAAAAAAAGTAATTGATGACATTTTAGAGCCAGGACCAGGACAATTATTCCAGTGTTAAGTAACATGGAACATTTGCTGATGCATTTCAGGTTCAGCAGAATGAGTCAAATACACAGAGAATCTCTATGCTTTCTAATGTACTCTATGTATGTTTTGGAATTATCAAAGCATACTCGGAGAATTTCTTTTTCTTTTTATTTCACAAAAGCATTTTTTTCTTGTAATGCATCAGCATGTAGGGTATTGGTCACTTGATGGGAAAGAAGTTTTTATTTTCAATCAAATGAAATCAGAAGTAATAGGAAAAGGAAAAGGACTGTGTTCCTTTTTAATTTTATTCATTCAGTGCATTTATTCTTCATAGTGAATCATAAATGCTAGATTAAGACACTTATCTTAATATCTAAACTACAGGTGAAAATGTATCCTTAATGGAAAAGAGAATCTCAAATATCTACCTTCTCATAACTTAGCATAGATATAATTTTTAATAAAAATTCCATGGTATATATTTTTCCTTATATTGTGGAATCCTATTTTTGCCTTTTATAATTTGCAATTGATATTAAGCTATGAGAAAAAATTAAATACTTAAATTAATATTTTAAGGTATTAAATTGACTAATGACTTAAGACAAATGACGGTCACATGTATGTTGCAAAAATAATTGTAAAATTGTCAGTACTGATATATTATTTATTGCATGTAATTGCCTGGTAAAAATTATCTTACATAATATATTAAAATAAAAATTTTATAAATTGAATATTCACATTGTCAAATTTGCAAAAGAGGAAAGAAAATACCCTTTACACTTTATGATTGTATAAACCTCAGACACTAAAGAAATACATTAAGTTTATGAAATAATCTATTTCTGCAATTTAAAGAAAGGACACCCTTCAAATATCTCTGATGCCTGAGACTCTCCACTGCAGTGAAAAATTTCCGGAGGCTGACATCAGTAACCTATTCCAGAGCTTATTCAAGTGTTCAATAAGCCTCATCATCAGGACACTTCTTTACATATAAATGCATCTAGCGTACAAGAACTTGAACACATTCCCCCCGTGGAAGTCAGAAATATCTGCTCTCTGCTCTATGTAAAAGCACATCACACACTTCAGAATAGTTTTAAAGTGAGCCTCCATTAGAAATTTGTACAGATAAACAATCCATTCTTTTAACTTTCCTCTGTCTTATTCTTGAGTCATGTTTAAGGGTTCCCTTTAAAATCTTTTTGAATTTTTTTTTTTCAGTTTAATCTTACATCCAGAAATAAGCACAGTAGTGTTAACTACTAAAAGAGGGTAACTGCTTGATTTTTTATTTACCTTCCATTTGAACACTCATATTTGCTTTTATTTTTTAAAATATAGTTGTATATTGTTTGGATTTTAAATCATTATCTTTCTCTCCCCAGACATTATGAATAGATTAGATTTTAAATTTAAATATATA